>NC_081250.1:66199045-66446089 GCF_030490865.1 Poecile atricapillus
AGAACATACTTTCTGCCTATAAAGTAAGGGACAGGGATTTACACTCCCTTGTGATATAAAATGAACTTAAGTAATTAGGCAACAATATTATTAATATAAAAACAGTTTGTATGCAGCTTCTTACATGAGAATATTACCTTTCCCAGCTGATTTTTCCAGCAGCATTAGTGGTTTACCAAACATTACAGACCACATAGATTTGCAATTTTCATACTCTTCAATTTTTATTTTTTAATTGACCTCATATTTGGAAGATCCCAATGAGCTGGTGTTAGTACAATGCCGAAAGTAATTAGTTGTCTTTCTATTTTTATAGAAATAACACAAACCACATGTGGCACAAATTCCCACTTCTGCCTTGCATTCACCAGCACACACACACAAAGAGGAAAGGATTGTTGGGGGAAATTTTTTTGCCAAAAAATAGTAGACATAGTGTAGGACTCAATTTGTCCTTAAAACTTTTGTTTTCAGACCCCTTGACCCTTTGTTTTCATGAATTTTGAAACAAGGGGCCAGCCCCTATATCCAGCAAACAGACTGCATTTGCCATCAGTTGACCACAGCTGGTACCAGAGGCAGCAAAAGCAATGAGTTCCCACTCCAAATTTGTGTCCAAGTGTTGAACCCCTGCTTGGATTCCCCCCATGTTTTATGTAGCCCAAGTACTTGCCAGCCCTTTAACAGAAGCTTTACTTTTTACATCCATGAGACTTCTCTACTGCCAGACATGGCTAAAGTCATTCAAAAGATGATCCAAGTGGATTAAGGCAGTGTGACCAGCAGATGCTCAGATTATGTGATTGTATTAGATGTCTTTTTTTGAGACAGAAAGCTAAAATTGAGATATCTGATATTAAATTTATTTTAGTGGTTGTATAGTTCACATTGCTATACTGATAGTAATCTACAGATCTTTAAAATTTGTTTTACTGTGTGAATCATGGGGAAGTTGTTACTAATCAGGTTTTCAAATTTTGTACCTTAGATTGTATATTATGTTTGGAACGTCAGTTTTAGATATCCATTTAGGAAAATGAGAGCAGAACCATAGTGCTAACTTTTTGCTTCATTTAATTATTTCTGATTATTTAATAATTAGAAAGTAGAAAAGTATAATTTCTAATTTCTAAATAATTATTTAGATGTAATAACACTTCAGCTTAGTGAAATAGTTCCATGAACTAACAGTTATTTACAGAAATGTTTAAAGGTACTGGATAATTCAGATTTTCAAATTTATTTTTGGCTTCACAAAACTTACTGGGGTTAAAATAGAATTGATAGTACTGTCAGCTGTGATCTTGCTTTTCTTTTGCTTCCATTTGAATTTGAAGCTTTTGTAGGCATGAGGTACATTTATTTGTTTTTAATCTCTCCCACCCTTAAAGGTCTCATGCAAAAAAATGAAGTTTCAGCTCTATTGTCTCACATGAGACTGTAAGCAATGTGCTTTCCTCCCATCATTCCTTCACTCCTGATATTATCAGGAGTAGAAACATTTCCTGGCACCCATGCAAGGGTGGTGTTGTGATGTCGTCTTGACAGGCAAATCTGTATTTCTGGTAACAGTTTTTCTGTGCATGCAATGCAGGGAAAGAAATAACAGAAAGAACAGCTCTTGAGACATCACTTGTGTGCCTTGAATACCTCATTAAAATCTCAGATGGCCATTACCTGCTTGAAGCCAACTCCTCTAAGGGCTGTTCCTTGAAACATAGTGTATTAAAATTAAGGTGATTTTTTGCAATTACTGAAAATTTGGATACAGGCAAATCCTTTGAAAATAGGAAGGCTTTGTTTCTCCAGTTATGGATGAGATTCCATGTAAAATGCACTTTTCTCTGCATCTCTCTAGGGAAGGAAAGTAGCTGAGAAGTAAAAGGAGGTCTGCTGCTGCTACTCTTGTTTATATTACCAACAATATTATCTTTCCCAATTTCAGGTTCCCTTTTAGGAAGGTGAAAGCTCAGTAGGCTGATGTTGTATATACAAAAAGTTTTGACTTTTTTTTCTGATTTTTTTCTTTTTTTCTGGGGGCAGGCTGCAGTGCTTTCTCTCTCTGAAAAAGACTTCGATGCAACCATTGCTAGGGGGATCACCTTTATTAAATTCTACGCTCCATGGTAAGTTTGCAGCTGCTGCTGTTCAGGATTATTTCTGGCCTAAGCTGTGAGTGCATTAGTTGCTTTAGGTCTTTGAGCTGCAGTACTGTATTTGTTGTCTTGCTCTAAACTGTGAATTAGCTGAAGAATGTGTGTTTTGGCAAGAGTTGCAGGAAAAAAAAAAAAAGCTCAGTCTTGTTTAGCTCCCTTGAGCTCCCTTTCTGTGGAAAGGCTGACACAGAAGGTTTACCGTGTCAGCCTCCAGGTACTGCTGGGGTAGCAGGGAGAGTGAAGTTTTCTTTGCAGGTGCAGCATGCTCCCATCCCTGGATGAGGGTAAGATGAGAGGAGTATATCACCATATCTCAGTGCTGAGAAAGGACAGCAGGCTGGCCTTTGGGCACTCTCCAGCCTCGCTTGGAAGCCTCATTCGAACACCTGAGTTTTGATACAGACTGTTGAGCTGTGGATTATTAATTGCCTGTTACTCTTCAAATAACTGCCAAAAAACTAATTTGCACAAGTGACAATTTAAAGATGTTCTTAAGAGTGTATGTTCATGTAGTGTGTTTTTAGAGGGATCCAAGGTAAAAGTGCAGATGGTGTAGATGTAGATACCCAATGGAAGCATTGGAAGGGCAGATGAAAGTGGTGTCTGGCATCTGCCATTCCTGCTATATCCAGCAGAGCCTGGGACCCCCAGCTGGTTAAGACCTCAGTATTACAAACTTGTAGAACAAGTATTTCCCCTTTTTTCTTACTATTCCCTTTCTGAAAGTTTCATGGTTCTCTGTCTGGTTTATAGAATTCATCTTATTTTGTATGCCATCTGGCTCATCCATTGCTAGTCTTGTAGCCAACAGTGGGAAGCCTAGTGTAGGGGGAGAGATAAAAATTAAGCTGTATTTCACTGTGTGAAAGATAACACATCTCTGAGTTAATCACTAGCATTCTATTAACACGGTGTATAAAATATGGAAAGATCTTTTGTTTGGGTTACGAAAGGCCCCATTACAAAGCAACACAAGCAAATGCAACCCATATTTAGATGTGCTCAGGCATCTCAAAATACTGCAGTTTAACTTTGACAGTAGGCATGAATGTGTTTCTTAGCGTCGGCAAGAATTACCTGGGAACATTTCATTTCACTTAAGTTCAATGCTGCAGGCTTTTCCAGTGTTGTCACCCTCTGCTTCTTGAGAACCACTTCTGTGCTCTCTTCCATCAGTAAGATCTGCTTTTGGATGTGAGAGAGTACCTGCCACCATTGGGTGAAAAAGAAGCCTGCCCATAGCACACACACTCCTCATCATTTACTGCTCTTTCCTCACTGCCTTTATTCCCTCTGTACTCTGGGAGGGACTTGGACTGAGTCTGTGCCTGTGCTGCTTCTGCCCCACCTGCAGAACTGGCTGGGAAATTGAATTTACACCTCTGTTCAAGAGCAGCTTCCAGTCTGGTTTCTGAACCCAAAAATCATATTGTTGGCATGTCTACAGTTCATTACCTGGAGCAGCATTTTCTGTGAGAGTTTGAGATTTAAATTCTCCCTTTTTGATTATCTTTTGTTAATAATACCATGTACTCATCTCATGAGATTCTCATGGGATGCTGCTGGATCTCACAGGATCAGTGTTGGATGGCAGGCTGAGAAACAGCAGTTTCAGGGTGTGGAGTCACCAGTGTGTGCTGACTGGTTGCAATGCTCAGAAAGCCACCATTTAGGAAAATACTTTCTATATTTATGTAGCTCGTATCCTAGTTTTGGCTCTGAAAGTCAGGCTTGTGACTGCCTGTAGTGCTCTGCATATAAATGACCATATTCTCTTCCAAGTGGATTAACTTATGTAGGGCTCAGCAAACACTATTATGTTGCTTTTTAGTTCTGCCCTTCAGTTAGTTTTGGATAAATACTAATGTTAACTTGCATCGTAAGCACAAAAATCATCCTGTTCTAGTAGTTTTTGTGCGTGGTCAGAAATGCTTTTATACTGTCACTGTGTATTAACAAGGTGATTTAAATACACACTGGCTTGCATTAAGAAAACTTCTGCTGAGACATCTTTCATTATTTTTGTAAATGCCCCAGTCCAGCCTCGAGGCAATTATGGGTCTGTTTTAATAACCCAATTAAGGTGCAGCTGGGTTAGAACAGAATGAGCAATGCAGCTTTAAAGTCTAAAGTTCTTTGGGAATTCTTGAAGGCAGTAAGAAGTTCACATTAGGAACTTGGCTAAGCCAAGTTCAAAATATAAACAAAATAAATGCTTTGCTATGCATTGGTCAAGGAGGACATTAGGAACTGGAAGAAATTTAATAGGGAAATTAAAATCTCATTTAACTAATTAAAATTGGGCTATGGAGCTTTAGCATAACTGGCATATGGTACCTGAAAAATTAATTCGTTCTACAGATATTCTATGTCTTCCTAAAGCATTTTTGTTTCCAAGAGATCTTTTTTTCCAGTTAAATATTCTCTGTGCTTGTCTTTGTTTGGCTTCATATTCCTCTGTGGGGTAAAATATTAATGTACCAACATCTAGAATACCATTCCAGGCAAGACTAACAAAGACCAGAAAGTACTTCAGTGCTTAACTTAAATAAAATCACTTGTTTTCTTAGCTCATTTACTGACATAATAGTGCAAGGGAGTTGGAGGGCCAAATCATTAGGGGATAGGAAAGGCTGCTAGTTAAACTTACAGCAATTGCAGCAAGACAGTAGAGATAAAGTGGAAAGTGTATCTGCTAAACAAGTCTCCCTCCTTTGTTTCTAGGTGTGGTCACTGTAAGAACTTGGCTCCAACCTGGGAGAACCTTGCCAAAGAGCAATTTCCAGGTTTGACTGATGTCAAAATAGCAGAAGTGGACTGCACTGTGGAACGTAACGTCTGCAACAGATTTTCTGTAAGTGTGAAGGTTCTGAAAGGAAGGGGACAGTATTGTGTACCAGATGTTGGAGGCTCCAGTGTGCAGCCCAACTGGCTGCTGCACTCCAGGTGCCTGCTGAGAGTACAGCTGTGGTCTCTGTTAGCCAAAAAGAGGCACCTGGTGACACCATTTCTTTCCTGAACTGTTTGTTCAGACTTGGTCATTCTCATTATTGGACAAAGCTGAAGAAGTCCCTGCTTTCTCTCTCTAAAAGCACCGGGGCAGTCTTGTGGTATCCAATGCCAAATTCTATTCCTAGAACAAAAAAGATTTTCAGGGCTGGTAGGCGGACGATTGAAGACAGAGCTGAAGCTGCCATTCCAAGAGCCTAGAGGAACATGTATTACCCCTTTCTCTGAATGTTCAGAAATTGCAGGTTGGCACTGAAAGTTCTGCTGTAGGTTTGGGTTTTTTAAATTAAAATGGCTTACTTTTTTAGAGGGGTTTGATGGCTTTTCAGAATCAGGTAAATATGAGTGTTGGATACAAGTTTGAACATTAATAGCAAGTTTCTTTTCCTGTGTGTGTCTTTTGAAGGTACGTGGTTATCCTACACTTCTGCTTTTCCGAGGTGGAAAGAAAGTCAGTGAACACAACGGAACAAGAGACCTTGAATCACTTCATAGTTTTGTCTTGCGTCAGGCAAGGGATGAATTGTAATAAAAGTCTGGATGCTCTGTCCCTGGCTGTCTCTGTACAGTAGCTGAGGGATTTCTATCTTCGCTAATTTTCAAATAGTGTATTTGGAGGGGGCGGGGGGGGGGGGATGCTTTTTTGTTTCTTTCTTTCTAGGAAATTGAATGTACTAAGCATTGGTATCTTCCCCATGTGTGTGTGTCAGAGACATGCCTCTGTGTGTGTGAAGGAAAGCTAACAAGTAGTTACTGTGCAATTCAAGAGTATTTTCAGCATTGGTAGTTGTACTGCATTTCTGCATTCCCGCAATGAAGTGTAAATGGTTTCCTTTGAGACCAAAATATGTTAAGAAAACCAACTGAAGGGCAGCAGTAGAATATTTTTGTCTTCAGGTTAGATCTGGTTAAAAAGTAATTCTTACAAATGGTTTACCATTACTAGAAAGGCAAAAGCTACAGCTGTGTTCAGTCACTTTTGCCTCTGGAATTGTACTTAATTCCTATTTGTCTTAATATAGCTGCTGAAAGGTTGAAAACACACACACTTTTGGAAGATACCAGGCCACCATGAGCTGGTTGTTTCTTGTTAATCCTCTCAGCGTGGGAGGTCTAGCCATAATGAAAGCGATGGTACTGTAACATGTGCCTGAAAGTTACTGATGCCATGGTGTACATGTGTCAGGTGGATTTCCATAGGCTGCTGCCATCCAGCTCCAGAGGCACGACTATGCTCTACTTCTCTAGAGCCAGAGTGAAAAAATAGGTGCTGTTACAACTGCTCTGTTAACGGTAAATGATCAAACTCCAGAGCTGACATTTCCTACCCCCGCCTGAATCCAGCCATTGTGCTGACATGCTCCTTAGTCAGAGTACCTAGAGAACAAGTAGTACAATGCTTAATTTTTTTTTTTTCCATTCAGCTCTTCTGCAGTAGTGTAAAATAGTTCCCCCCTCTTTCTGAGCCTTAACATTTTTCCAGGCTGTAAGCATTGATAAGTTTGAATGCTAGGACCACACACTTTGTGGTGTCTTGGATTATAATATGAATCTATTCTTTGGTGCATAAGATGTTCCATGTTAGACTTAACTGAAAGCCAAAGAATTTACGTTGCAGAGACTGTCACGATACAAAGGCAACAGCAAACCAAGGACTGAATTCTGCTGTTTCATGTGCACAGAAACTCATGGAATGAGGATTGCTACAAGCTAATTTGACTAATCTGTCAAGATGCTGGGTTTTGTCCATCATATGGAGTAAGTTGGGTTGCTTTTCTTTTTTTATTAAAAAAAAAAAAGAAAAAAAGGCAAAACATCAATGAACTTTTAAACCAGTGAATTTCTCCTGGTTCTTCTCTTCACTGTCTGTCCAGAACTTTCGATTCTGTTCAATCTGAAAATGTGTGAAGGTGAAAAAGCCACAGTGAAAGCTAAGTGTTGTACTGGCAGATGTATTGGATCAACATGTGTACTTCTGCCTTTCAGGAAGCCTTTATTATGTTTTTAACAACTTTCTAGTGAAGCACAATCTCATGAGTTTCTTGTATAAAATCGAAGTGGTACAATTGTTTACACTGAGATTTTTTCTAAATAAAAACTTTTTAAAAAAGGAGTCTTTCTATAAATGATACAGCACAATGAATATACAGTGACAAGTGCAATAAATTATAGCTTGTATTTACAAGAAGCCTTTTAAATGCAAGTAGAGGTAAGTGCATTTAATACAGGTTTAATATTGATCAAAACAATTTGCTATTAGCTTCTGCTAGACAAACCATGGCTCTATGCTGCATATCCTTTATACCAGTTTGTTAGTTGCATGAGTTGAAAGGGAAAGATTACAAATGTTGTTGACATTCTGTCTTCCTGTAAACAAAATGTCCAGCTAGAGAATGAATGGCCCTTAAGCTTTTACGTCTGAATTACAGCTGAAGAAGTGTCCTGACTTCCTTCCTGGGCAAGTGGTAGTAGATGAAGCAGCTCCACATGGGGAGTGGAAGGAAGTTGCATAAGAACAAGTATATAAATTTATGTTGCTCAGTCAGATGGTGAACTGGGAAGTCCAGCCAGGGTCTGAGTTCATGGTAGTGTTTCTAACACAGGGTGCAGCCAAGCCGTCTTACACTTGCAACATCAGAGTTAAACAGTGCTCGGAGCATAAGAGAAACATCTGCTTTGGCACAATTTTAGATGCTTACTGTCATGACAGATGTCAGGAGAAGACTAACAGTCTAGGTGCAGTAACTGGTCCTTTTGGCCAAAAGGATCTTGCACGAGATGTATACTCTACGTCTGAAGTGCTAACACCACTTTCTTTAGCTTCTCTGCCTCTCCCCCTGCCCCCAAGAGACCTCATTTGTTTTGGGTGTCGAGTGCTCATCTGGTAAAACTACAGCACATATCCAAGCACCTGCTACAGGCCAAGCTTCTCTGTGAGATAAAGACCATCCCAGCCAAATAAAATGTGTGTGTATTTTGCTGCTGCTGCTGAGCTAAGCAGCCACCATGGTGTAGGGTCAGTCTGTAAGAAGTCCAGCAGTTTGTTCCCAGCCCAGGGGGTGGTCCCCACACCCCTTCCTCCCACAAGGCACATACATGGTGTTCTGAAGGGTGGTTCATCACATGTTTTTTTCCCAAGGTCATGAAAACATGGAGGGTTGTATCCAAGTTCACAGCAGCATCACAGAGTCCGTGTGAAGACTGTTTGTCAGTGACATCCACAAGCTCTTACTACCATGTTCCTGTATTTCTTCAGGATTACATTAGAATTATCATCAAAGTAAAGGACAGATATGGCATTTAGTTTGGTAGGTGCACAGCATGGTTTGGGAACGTAATCAGGATTCATAAGATGAACCTGTTGCCAAGAAAGAAAACACAACTGAGACACTGGTATATTGTTTACAAATTCACCTGGTGCTTTGGCACTGAGCTGCCTGGAGACTTACCAGAGTTTGTACAATGGCATGATTGGTTGCGTTCATATGGGCGTTGAGTGGGAACGAGCACTCCCCATCACAGTAGTTGGCTGCATAGCCCTTTGGAGCGATTATCCAGTCCTTTTTAGGGAAACAAACAGAACGTGGCTCAACAGACAACTGCATGCAATTAAGGGCAGCTGAAAATTTTCCACTAACTTCTTCCTTGAGGGTGAAAATATGTTTTCACTGAAACTGCTTGGGTTTTAGTTGGTTGTTTTTTTTCTTTTTGTGCACCATCACTTTTTCGTGGACACACTGATTTTAAGGTCCAAAGAATGGTGTGCATCTATATGCAGCTCAACTACCATTAACTAAGGTTTTATCCCTAAAATTCTCTCTGGGTTGCATTGTGGGGATTGTGGTTTGGAGGCCTTTATGTTCCAACATTTCCTGCAGGCCCTCCAGCTGAAATACCTTTCCTAGGTTGAGTCACACGCACAGCTGGTGTCCCCTTATGGAGAAAATCACATATAAGCAGGCACACAGGCACAATTCCACCAGGCAACTCCTCAACAGGAGTATAAAACCCTGGTGTGCTGCCTCAGACAGCCTAGCTTATACACTCTTACACAGGGACACTACTCTGCTAAAGACACTGTGGGAAATCTTAGTTGCATAACAGCTTCTCCACATCATCCAGACTCCTAAAGGAGGGGCAGGACAGCCAGCCTGAGCTGCATGAACTAGCAGGCGGCTCCAGTGGCAATCGGAGTGCCAGGCTAGGCTAAAAGGGAACTCTTCACCAAAAGGCTATTAAAGAAATTACAGCTTGTCTGCTGCTGACACAAAAGAGCCAAAGGAAAATTAAAAGCAGCACCACTTAACAGGAGACACTTGGCATCCCTTGGTGGTGGGCTCTGCAGGTCACTGCAGAAGGACGTACTAATATGTTTCATGTGCATGTTATCTCTCAGGCAATTTCCACTCTATCTGGCCATTAACTTGGTTTGCCTGAATTTTGCTACAGCAGGCCTGAGCAGCCACACACTGTTGCTGCAGCTTTGCTAACCAAGTTTGCTCTGAAGGAAATAGCAGTGCCCAACAACTGCAGTGGGCTCTATCTTCCCTTGATCATCTTCCTACAAATAGTAGGACCTGGGTTCCAACTCCTACAATGAGCCCTGCTGGTATGTGGCCTTCCTTTGGCAGCATCTTACCTTTCTGCAACTAGAAAGGTAAAAGTAATGCCTTCAAGATTGTGAACTTCCCAACTGGTACCCACTTCCCGCCCAAAAGCAGGGCAAGTAAAATAAGGAAGAAGTGGAGAGACTCTGCTCAAGTGAAAAGCCACCCATAAGTAATGGGGAATGGAGTCAGCCCACAGCCACAGTTGCAGCTAGTGGGATGGAGTTGACACAGAAGCTACAAAAAATGCTGCTGTCCCATTAGCTGAGAGAAGGCTTTCATCTGTTGGGTATTACAGAAGCAGCAGGGACAGTCCTGGCACCCTGATAAAAACATTAACTGATAGAAATGGGACCTCCCTCACAAGTGCTAAATAAAAGAATGAAAAAAAAAATAATTAAAAAAGAGAAGGTGAGGGCATTCTTTGAAATGTGATGTTTGATTGCACTATAGCCTGGTCCTAAATAACATACTCTAAACAACTTTCTGGCCTCATGGTGTTGCAACTAAACTCAGTCTTCAGTCTACCTACCGCAGTCAGTGCTAATTGTGGGGCAGGGATTGCAGAGGATTTGACGCAATGGCCAAGGTTAAAATCAGGGTGATCACTAGAAAAAAATTTAGTTAAAATCACTGCTTAACATCAGATTGTTTTCCTTATCATTAGAGGTACACAGATATATGCCCTTGCCCGTACCATGACTTCCATGAGTGACAGAGAATGACTGTATACTTGAATCCCATAAAGTATCAAGTTTTCTCTGGATCTTATCAAATGTCACAACTATCAATATTTATTTGCCCTTCTCTGTGACTGGTTTTAGTGAGGAGGCACAAGGGACATTTTAAAGCATAATGGCAGACTCAAGTGGAATTACCGTGACACTGTTTAGATAACATTTCATAACAAAATGTCTGGTTTACCCAGAGAGAAACATCACACACCTGCCATCCCAAGTCTTGGAAGCTAACGTAAAGCTCATGCTTTCTGCACGCTGTTTTTAGGTCACTGCTGTTGTAATCTGTTAAAAGAAAAAGAGCAAAACAAGAATTTAGAAAGTAAAACAGGCTGAGCATTGCTGGAGGGCACATCTGGCCAGATGTGTGCATGCTGCGGGCTCAGCAGCGAGAAGTGACAAGCTCCCTCAGCAGCCAAAAGGATAAGGGTGTTGAGGGACATCCAAAGCAGGGCTGAAGCTTTTAAGATGCCTGTGGGAATGGAGTAACCCAAGTAACAGTGACTCAGTTATAGTTACTTCAGCTGTCTTTAAAGTGCTTGGAAAACACCTCCAGTAAAAAAACTTCTTAAAAAGAAATCTACTCCTTCAGCCCAGCATAGGCTGCATCCCCACTGGGTGCTCTCACTCCACTTCCTCAGGTCTTATTTCTTACATGTCCTGCCCCAGGTGGGGAGCTCAAGCTGCACACACTCACTGAGAGAGAGAGAATTACAGCCCCAGGAAGGTTAATCATCACCTTGTACCCCTGCACCAGTCTGCAGAGGTCTTCAAACAGCTAAGGTGTCCTGTAGGCAGGGAAGCCATGTCCTTTTTCCTCTCTGTGCCTACCCCAGCTTGCCCCACACATCTCATGTGACCCATGGCACCACCTCTGCCCTTGGACCTTTACTAACTATGCTCTGAAAAACACATTTCTCCTTTCCATAAACTGCTTATCTACAGATGACACAGCTCTTGACGTGCTCTCACCATTTGTTTGCTCCTTATTGTCAATAAAACTGGGGACACAGGATGCAAAGACCTGACCAAGACCTTCTCCCTTGCCATGGCACAGTGTATGGGGATATTTCAACCATGCAGGAGCTGCTCCTGATGATACCACAAAGCGTAGCTTTTGACAGCGAGTGGAATTTCCCATTTATATTTGGAAAGAGAGGCAGCTCAGCGTATGAACACCTGAAACCACAGTGAGCAGAGGAGCTGAACTGTGACAGAGGAGCCTTTCACCTCCAGGTGGATGCACAGATCCACCCTGATGGGTGGTTGCTGATTTTGTCACACCTCAGGTGGCTGCTGGACCTCAGCAGAGCAGCCACAGATCATTGCAGCAGAGTGACTTGGCCACCAGCTATAGCTGCTGATCCTGTGCTTTGCACCCGATGGTAGGGACAAAAGAGATGGCAACAAACTCAGCCAAGCAGCTTGGGAGCCCAGGTCACTGTACATGTTTTCCTCCCATGCCTTTCCACAGGGGCCTCCTCCACCCTCAAAATTCTCATTTGGAAGTAGAGGCGCTCCTGTCAGCAGGCAGATGCCACAGGCTGATGTCCCTGCCTCCTGCTGCCCTGGACCTTTCAGCTTACCAGCCCCCTGGTGCCCCTAATATGGCTTGAAAGGGCACCCTCCCAGTGCAGCTTTCCCCAGATGCAGCAGCTGGGATAGAAAAATATTTTTAGTGATTTTTTCCTTGGCTCTGAATAAGCCTTTCTTTTTCTTCCCTCCAGCACCAACCCCCCCCTGCCCCCCCCCCCCCCCCGAAGTTTGGGAACTACAAATGCAAATATTTATTCAAAAGAAAAACTATAATACTAAAAGCACATCCAACTGACATTAAGGGCAGCACAGCGGTACAGCTGGGTACAGTTAACACTGAGGGCTGAAAAAAACCCTACACCTCAAACCCAGCTTCCCAACCACCAAAGATTAGAGAGTTGTTTTTAGAAGCAGTTGGGTTTTAAACTCTAAGGATTGCATTTCAGACTTTGAATAGCTTCGCTTCAATCACGGATTTAATCAGGTGAGCAGAGCTGGTTAACAGCCTGCTGCAGCATAAACATTCGCTTTTCCAGGAGCACGCGGTAGCAAGAACGGAGGCGAGTCTCTCTATTCAAGCTTTCCATTTTCAAACCAGACATACCCAGTAGAAACCAGGGTGTGGTGGTTTATTTCAGATGAAGCTTTCCAGTCCCTGGCTCAGCCCAGGAGCAAATTTCTAGCATGAGATGTTTAAAAATGATTTGGTCATAACGAGGGAAAAAAAATGAGAATAGACTTTTAGTGATCAACGGCTTTCATTAAAGCACCTGAAAACAAAACTTGATTGTTCTTCAATGGGAAATATATAGTTTGTTTAGAGGAAAACCATCTGTATTTGACAGTGGAGTTACCTATTCACAACTGAGTGGGTAAAATGGTGCTATGTTCCAAATCCAGCTACAATTTACCCGAATCTGCTACCGGATAGGGGAGAAGGCAAGGGAGGCAGAGAAAACAAGAGTGGGAAGGAAGGCTGCAAGCAATCACAAGTTTAAGAAAACACAGGAGTGGATAAAAAGAGCTGCTTAACAAGCAGCTTACACCAAGCAGAACATGTTATGAACGTGTCCTCTCTCACACTACCCCCAAAAACTCGCCTCAGCTCACTGGTCACCTGATTCACACTCTGCATGGAGCCCTGGCTGCTCTCCATCCAGGGCAGATGCAGACAGCTCTACCTCCTCACTTGCTCAGCCTCAGCCTTTGCTCTCCTAAATGTCAATATACTAAATATCCCCTCTCCCTGGCTTTACACTTTTCCCTGTTTAACCCTCATCCCAAGATCCCCTGCCCTCTTTTCTTGTTATGTGTTTGCCTACTATGTCTGCTTTATGGAAGCTATTTTAGCCCAACTTCAGGTAAGTCACAAACCTTTAAGCAACCCTTAGCAGTGGCTTTCTGGATTGGGGAAAAAGATGCAGCAATACAGATGCACATAATCATGACCCATTCCCTACAGTTTGGGGCTCAGCATATGCCCTACACTGGACATACATCCAGTTACGGGCCTGAAAAGAGGAGGAATACACAGAGTCACAGGGTTTTGGCAGTGAGCTAGAGCTCACTAAGCTACTGAAGTTGGCTTCCACAACACATTTTCTGCAAAGCGTGGAAAGCAGCATCAGCCACCCCAGGCCAGCATGCTCAGCTCTTTCAGCCCAAATTGCCACTTCAGGAGGTTTGCAGTGCATGATCCAACTGCCAAGAGGCAACAGGGGTTGTCTCCTTTCCTGCCAGCCTTGCAGCAGGGAGCCAGGAGGGCCAAGAGCAGGCAGCCTGCACAGGGGAGGTGCTGCAAACAGCCCCAGGGCTGGCCTACAATGCCATGGCACAATGGGCAGGGATTGCTCACCAGAGTCCTTCAACATCTCAGAGAGTTTAGGGAGCTGCTCTGGGAGCTCCTGTAGGCTCATTGTGGGTTTAGCAAAATGGTCTCTATTTTTTCCCCTGAACATACCAATTCAGAAACACTAGCTTGGCACTTACGAGGCACTGCATTTAATCATACTGTAAACAATTTTGTCTAAAACAGAGATTCAAAAAAAGCTCAAACCCCTAGTTCTGCACTTAAAAATAACTCCCGGAACAGCACAGTTAAAACAGCACAGCTAAGATGGCTTGTCTCTGTTGTGCGTTTGCACTGAATGCTGTCTGCCCAAGGACCCAAGTCTGACTTTCTGCAAGCACAGATGTTTCTCTTAAGGCTGGACACTGGCATGTGTGTAGCTGAAAAGGGTGAGAGAACAGCCTGACCCTAATGGTCTCCCTCCTACAGATACTTATGCACCCACCCTAGATTTCCTATAATCTCTCCCACATTAAGTGCTGGCAAAGAACATATAAATATTTACTGAGGTCGGTCCATCTGAGAACACCCTCACTGCTCCCAAGGTGCCAGTTTACCAAATTCCACACAGTAATTAATTGCTTCTGTGATTCAAAATAGCTTTGACAGAGGTCTTCAAGGCCAGCCCCTTCTTCTTGGTGTTTGACTTTGGTGATTTGTTCGGATAAAGCTGGTGTAAACTGATCACACAGTTAATAACAGCCCACTTCACATGAAAGTGATCTGCCTGGGTGGGAAGAAGGGGAGATGTCGGGCTGACGTGAACCTGCATGTGAAGGCACATACAGAAATGCTGGCCATACTTCTCCAGCCTGCATCCAAACACTGCACTGAAGGGAAAGCTATACTGAAGGGAAGATTGGCTGCCAGATAACAAAGTTTATTAACAAGGCCCTTGCCATCACAAAAGCATTTGGCTTCATTTTCCTCCAGTGTTTGTGCATGCTGCCCTTTGCAATATCTGGTTCCTGTACACATGGGGAAATCTGTCTGGTGCCGTGCACATCTGCTAGAAGGAAAGGCCACCTGAAGGGCCTTGAAGGGCATTTTTCATGGAGCACCTCACATCAGTCCAGAGGGCATTAAAGAGAAGGACCTGAAAAGGGGCTTGACTTGAATTTCATTCAGAGCAGCAAGTGCAGTCCAAAGTCAGGCATTTAAATTCTCTCCATGAGGAGGGGCTGACAGGAAGGGATGTGCCTGGAGGCTGACTTGCAGAAGAGAAGGATTATTGCCACTGGACAAGGAGATAACCCCATACAGAACCCATAAGCCAACCACGGAGTTAGCTGAAGGGCAGAGGTTCACCACCTGTTGTGCTGAACAGTCCCATTTCTTTGGTCAGCTGGAGGATCAGCACGAGTCTGAGAGCACAAGTTCAACCCACTGCAAGATTCAGCTGAGCCAGGACCTGCAGGCCCTGCAGACAACATCAGAGAAACATCTACATGCTCCCCACCACCGTGTTCCTTCATGTCCAGGGCCACACCTGGCATATGACTTTCTGCCTCAGCAGATGAAAATACTCCTTTGACTTCCTGCTCATCCTCCTTCTGCAGAAGAACTGAGGCTTCAGGGATGCACTGGCACAGGACTCTATGTCAAATATATAACCAGTTTATAACCACGGGTGTTGCTCAGTTCTGCTTTATATAAGCCAGTGATAATTACATGTTTATAATACATGGAAATAAGCATTCTTGGCAAAAAAATACAGACCCTTGAGAACCTTGTGCCACCAACACAGGCTTAGCACCTGAGCTCTTGGTACTGACTGCAGGAAAACTGCACATCAAAGGGAGAATGCTGGGGTCCCTTTGGGTCACTTTGCCACACAGCAGCATGCTCTCACCTAACTCCCTGCCTCCCCAGGTCCAGTACCAGCCCAGCAGCACACTTCATGCACTCAAGACTGATTGAAATATCTGCCATATCCAGACAATAAAGAGGGCTTTTTAAAATGTACTGCCCCAAAACAACTCACAGCATCTTTCAAGAAAGGGTTTCCTTTTTGCACTGAAAGAAGAAAAACTTGTGTATTGATTAACATAGAGGAAGGAAGTTGCAATCTACCAAAAAAAAACCCCATCAACAGCAAACAACTACCTTGCTCTGCAGGACAGAAACTGCTCTCAAGCTCTGGTAGGCAGCAGAAATCCTAGCTTGGGGAAGAGCACAGAAAAAAATTGACAAGATGTGAGATATGAGAGGAGATGCACAGGCAAGGAGAGGCACAGAAGTGAACTGAAGTATCCCAGTTCTACACACTCTTTGTGTCCAGATGCATTAGGGCACCCTCAGAAGGGCTAAGCAGCCTTCAGGATAATCCCTGGGCTTGCCTTCTGCTTCATCCTGGGGCAAACATTTCCTCAGCCCCACCATGCATTACGATTTTTTTATCCTCACAAGTTAAAAAAAAAAAAAGCCCTTTGATCTGTAATGCTGAAAACACTTTTTGTCATTGGTGCCTCTTGTGCTGTTAAATCAACCACTTCTTAAAGAGAACAGTCTGAGAGTGTCACACTTAGTAAGGAAAACAAGATGATGTAGCCTCTCTTTTCTAAACACAGAAACCAACCAAACATACATCTTAACTTTAAATTTACCTCCTTTCCTCTGCCTTAAATCCACAGTCTCAGCTATACCTTGTTGACTTGTTGACTACTGCACTGCCAAATTCCAGGTTTTAAATTAAAGCTGGCCCAAAAAAAGCCCTTGAGACCACAGACTGCCAGCTATTTTTTCCCTTTTTGTCATTTTAGAATTTTATGACCTGATGTGTGGTGTAGTCAAGAAAGCAGCAAGGTACAAATGGCTCTTTTTGCCCAACATATCTTCTCCCTCTGAGGCTTTGAGTCACATCACCTGATTTAATAGTGTGAAAATTTTGTTTCAGCACTGTGAAGTTTGCAGAGCCACGGAGAGAAAGCTGGAGCTTATCCTGATTCCAAGTGACACTAGCACCACAAAACAGCAATGCAGCAAGTAGCTTTCCCAAAGCACCGTGAATGCATTTAAAAATTGGCTCTCGTGAAGGGAGCTGAACCTACCTAAGTGGGAGAGCTGCCTGCATAACAGCTGGGCTTACAACACCCAGCTGAATAAACTACCTGTGTCCTTGGCAAGCTCATCATGCAGGAAGGTAACTAGGCAAGCTGCTACGATGCCCAGCTTTAAAACTGCAGCATGGAAAGAGACCAGCACTGAAGGAGACCAGGACCAAAGCAGGTCTCACGACTTAGATTAGATTAGATGATAACACAGATTAGATGGTAACTCCTCCAGAAATGCCACGTTGGCACCGGCCAGCCTCCCCTGGGGAGGTTGGGCTGCAAAACTGAGTTGTTCCTCCTGCCCTTAAAATCCAGGAAGGGACATCTCACACTGAGCCAAGTCTGGCACTTGCATGGCATGGCATAGTGTAGTAGTTTAGAACCCACGGACAGGAACCCACAGCCATGCTGCAGTATGCACCACAAGGATATGCAAAGGCCACTAGTGGCCAGCTGCTGCTGGCATGCACTAACCCAGAGGGCAACTCCATCACCACAGTGGGCTGGAGCAATTGAGCTGAGTCAACATACATCCATGCACAAGCCCGGGCTGCCAGCCAAGGAGGGCTCCCAGCCTGGCTCTGCTCCCTGCAGCATGGAGCCACCTTGGGTGCAAGCATGGCTCACCCACAACCCAAGCATGCAAAAGCAGGGAACAGCCTACAGATTCCCACCAGCTAAGCATCAGCAATGCTGGCTTGTCTCTCTCAGCTGTGTTTGGACACAGACTTAAAAAATACAGCTGCCTCTCTTCCATGGGGCATAGTCATTTCTAGACATGGGAAAGCAGGGATCCTATTGGAAATGAAGGGGGCAGCATAAGCAAATTAATCAAGGAGCCTGGAATAGGCTAAAATGTTTGAGACGAAAGAAGGTACTCAGTGAATGAAGGGCTTGTAGTACTTTGGTGATGGAAAACAGACAAGACTTAGAAGACAGAAGATTCTTAATTTTTTGCCAAAATGCCATTATTTCTCTATTGCTCCAGCAGCCCACAACAGCACTCACAAGGCTTCTGTATAGTACCTGCAGCATGCAACCTCTCCACAGATATAACCTTTCTATTCAGAGATAGAGTCTTTTAAATACTGCATTTCACAGGTCATAATTCTTGACAAATACTGCACATAGCAAGCAACCTACAAGCACAAGTGTTGTGGTTAAAATACCTCACTGCCTTGAATTCAATGAATGCAACTTCACACGTGGGTCTGGACTCCAGGCTGGATTCAAGAGGACTCCTGTAAGTTCCATTATGTGAGACCTCCTCTTCCACAACCTTGCAGATGTAACATATTCCCCCAAGGAAGAGCATCCCACCTCACAGCCCCCTTCTTGCTTCTGCACTCCAAAGCAACCAGAGCCATCACAAGAAGTTATCCCAGCTTGCGCTGCATGATTACCTGTGTCCCATGGTTACCCATATTCCATGATTACCTGTGACACTGGACACCCTGGAAACGTCCTGAGTCTGGGTGGAGCGGTTTCGGCTCTGCTGCCTGCGCCTGCTGGTCGCTGACCTAGTGGTGCGTAGGTGAACCTCACTCACTTTGAAGAAGGCCACCATGAAAGGCTGCTTGTCGTAAGGGCCATCTCGCCCTACCAGCCCTGCTTCTCTAGGGTTTACGCTGAAACCTTCAAGCCAAACAAAAAAAGGGAGTGTTAGAGAAGCAGTGCAGCAGCCTTGTATCCCCTTAGGCAGTGTGTCCTCTCTTCTTGCTCATACTCTTCTTTAAACACCAAACATTCCTTTCCTGCCACCACAATCTATGGACATTTTTATGACAGCACTCCATGCTGGACAAGACTCCACTGCCGCATCTGGTTCCTTGGTTCCCCTTAGGCATCTCTAGTCCCATTTTGGCAATAAAGTTATACAGATAGATATGTAAAACACTCAGATGTGTCATGAAATTAGTCCTGCTGCCTGTGAAACACAAGAAGCAGACCTGGGATTAGGAGACATCTTGGGACAGCAAAAGGCAAAAAGATGGTGTGCTTTTGCCAGGAGCACAGTGATGGGTTCTCAGCCCACTGGGGAGGTAGAGGTTGGCACTAACATTTCCTCGGGGAGAAGCGGACAGCCCCTCTAGTCTTACTTGACATCACAGGTGTACCAAACTCCAGCATGAAGCAGTAGAAAAAAAACTAGGTTTGAGACTGGTTCCTATAGAATAGGAGACATTCCTATAGAATGCCACTGTCACCTTCTGCTCATCTAGAACCTCTCCACTTCTAATCTTCCAAAGCAATTCATGCTCTTTTGCATCTCTTCCACCTTTCAAAGTTTCTGTAGGCTGTGAAATGCTGTCATTGCTGCTGCCCCACAAAGAAACCATATAGTTTCTCCAGCAACGCTCCCATGTCAGTTCTGATGAGATCTGAGCAGCAACAGCCACCACAGAAGCCAAGAGGGCTGCTATAAACCCACATGGAGAGGTAGATACCCATGTATCTGCCTTTTCTCTTCCTCTCATCCCTAAACCTCACCCCACATGGCATCCCAGTTCCATGCCCCCCTTCCACCTCATACCCAGAAACTGAGGCCATACCCAAACCCACCTGCACCAGCTGGTCCTGGTACTGTCGAGAGAAACCTGACCTCACTTATGGGGAAAGACATGTCCATCACAGGAACACAGCCAGGACAGCCTACCACCTGTGCTCTCAGACATGTTGCTCATGGTGTTGGCTACAGCTGCCTTACAAAGGCAGGGCGCTCGCCCTGCCCCATTCCAGCTGAGTTCTGTTAGCATAACTTCTAGACAGCATCCAAGAGAGTGAGGGGTGACTCGTGTTACCTGGCCCTTAACCTACCATCCCGGGTCACCACGCTCAGCTGCAGTCCCATGTTGTGCTGGGGGTTCATCACCCACATGTTGCTGGTGGCAGTGACATCAAACTCCAGCCAGCCTTCCTCTGACGCCCACACTGCCCGCGTGTCCAACAGAAACAGGTCAGAGGCCCTGCAGAGAAGGGTAATGACAAGATTGTGAGGCTGGGGATTCTCTCTCCTGGCTTTTGCTGTTACAGAAACAAAATCTGAAATAGTTCTAAATCATATTAAGGTCTAAAACAAAACAATGTTTCAAATCTGCCTGTTTGTATCCAGAGTTTTGCCATGAGACATGTGAATTTCCACATGTGAGATTCAGGATTATAAAGGTTTTCACCATTTTCTAAAATGGAGGAAAGCAATCCTAATCCTCAGGGCTGTCCGTTTCTCCACCAGCAAGGGATTAGTAAGGCACTTTTCTTCCTGAAGAGTGTACTGCTAGCCCTGACATTACTTCATTCAGACATTTATTATATTCACAGCCAGTGGAACCACCAGCATGAGCAGGCATTCAATGACTTTTGCCACAGGGGCGTCATGGTTTAAGCTCACCATACACAAACACAGGCTTACCTCAACTGACCAAAATAAAGAACCAAATAAACAACTGGCCAAGCATCAAAGAGTGAAGGGAAATGGCCCTCTAAAGGCTTCTAAAGACATTTTTCTGAGGCTTATCAACAAGGATTGAACACCTTGTTCCAAGGCTGTCTTGCATCACCTTCACAGGCCTTGGCTTCAATTGCTTTTAAGTCAGCACCAAGTACTCACCCAAACTCTATTCAATGAAATCAGCTGCAGAAGCACCCAGAGAAATCCCATGTACATTTTCTTACTGTATTAGAGATGTAACTTTCCTGTGCAAGAAAGCTACAATTCCTACCCTTTACCCTATCCTACTACAAAATACATATCAGGTGTCAATCCCATCTTCATCTCTTTTTCCCCCTGCATTTTTTTTCTAACAATGTAAATGAGGAAACAGGGTACCTGTCTCTCTTACCCACCAAAGGTTAAGTTCAGAAAAAAAAATTTGATTGAGTTACATTTTATTTTTGGCCAACTGCTATGTCATACTGCCCAGCAGCTTGGTTTGCATGAGATCACACATGGAAAAATAAGCACTAAAGTGTACTAGAGCTCCTAGTGCAGCTATTTTTACAGCATGGAGGCTTTCTTCTACCTCACTGGTAGCTGCACACTGTGGTTGACTCAGCAGCCTTTCCCACAGGAGTCTTTGCCACCATTCTTCCAGCGGGAAGAGGGCTCATGATCAACTCTGACCTTCACCTCCAACAGCAGCAACTAACTATGGCTGGTCAGCTGCTACATGTTTTGGAAACCTTAAGGTTGAGATTTGGGCTTTCCCAGGCAGTGTATATAAACTGTTGTGAAGTGTTACTTATAGGCAATTGCAAACAGCAACTGCAGCTGTGACCACTCTTTCCCTCTCCAGTTTTAAGGGAGGAATGAACTTCTAGATCATTCCCGCCTCTGAATATGACTTAAACATTGGGCTTCTCCAACTATATCTGAAAAGGTGTTTTCCTAGCACCTGTTCCAGCCTTCCCTCTCACACCAGTTGCTTCCTGATCTCTGTACTTTGTAACTGCTCTATCCAAGGAACTCTAAAAGCAAACCCTCCTGAACATTGAAACACACACATAGGAGGAGTCAGGTCTAAAAACACATGACAGGAGGTTGAAAATTTACATTCCCACTGCCTTGACCTTTGGGAAGGTACTTGGACATCAGATACCTGTAAAGCCAAAATGGTCCACATGGCATCATGTAGCACATTGCCCTGAACTCCAGGCGGAATCACCTACACCCATGTTGTTCCTGAGAGATGTCTGCCTCACTTGATCTTGTATATCTCCAGCCTCAGGAACTCTCTCATCTTTCCAGGAAATTGAATGGGCTTCATGTGACCTTTCTTTCCCCGCACTATTATCTGACTTCAATGTCACAGCAATATCCCCTTCTTATTACAACAATATCTTCAGTCTCTCCTTAACAAGCCCTGTTTTATAGACTTTGATTTCTGTCACTGCTTTTTATTGATTCAGCTCAGATCAAGGCTCACTGATGCTGAGTACAGTGGAAGGATAATCTTGATACAGCTCACAGACTATGCCTCTAATACACCTCAGAATGTGATTTTGGCTTCTTCACAAGATTCACACTGTTAACTCATGTTCACCTTGTGATCTACTATAATCCTTAGATTCATGCTGCTGAACTACAAAGGACACAGTCATTCCCTAGGGTGTATGTACATCAATGATTTTTCATGTCCAAATGTAATTGTTCTTTCCACCAAATCAAATTTCCCGCCACCCCACCTCACACTGAACCTAAATCCACAATTATTAGATTACTTAAAATACAGATTTGCCTTCCAATGGGTATCCCCCATTTTAGTGTCCTCCACAAATACAGTAAGAAAACTGCCTGACCAAAGAACAACTCTACCAAACATGAATGGGTCATTTTATCCCAGTCTGTCACTCTCCCTTTGCAAAGATTTTGATTCCTTTGTAAAATGAAGAAAAATGGAACATCAGGCTTTCCATTCCAGTTAAGTCTCTGCAAAAAAGTCTCATATAGGACTGATTTTCAATCAGCTCTGCTATTTAGATGACTTTTGCATTGTTTAAAAAACATTGTTTCATTCATTGGATGAAGCCAACGCTGAAGGTTCACCCCACAAGTATTTTAGGGCATAGTGGACGTGTAGGCAACACATCTGAATAGCTTTTCTTTAATCCCCTTTTCAATCAACATTTGTCGCCCAGGCCTCAGCAGGTTGCACAGAACTGTATATCATTACTAGTTTCCATTTCAAAACCATGAAGGTTTTGAAAAAATAGTCAGTCACCTATTTCTAAAGACAAAATTAAGGAGGGAGGGGGAGAAAAAAAAGAAAAATTTACTCACATAAAAAAACTCCCAACTATTGAACTGTGTGTCTTTAACCACTCCTTTACATTTTTCAGAATAGAAACCTTGTATGTCCCTCCCCACTTAAGAAAATCACCTCAAATTTGGCCAAGCAGTAAGTACTTGAAAACTGCTACCCACAAAGGCTCAACAGAGATTCAGCTCTTAGCAACAAAATCCTCTGGACTTTTTTCATGCAGGACACATACTTTCCCCTTCTTTCCGCCTCAGTAAAACAAATACCAAGAATCACCTGAGGAGAATCTGCTCTTTTCCTACAGACACATGGCTAGGAGATACTCCTGCTACTCCTGCAAAAAAAAGCTGTATGATGTCTGATATTTAAATGGATACTGGGAAATCTCCCAGACTAGCCTCTGGTGAAAGGTAAATAGGAAGGAAGGTCAAAGGGAAAGAATATGTCATCTCAGCCCCTGGTTAAAGGAAAAGAACATCTCATTAGACAGGGAAAGGTGGAGGGTGTTTTGCAGTCATGGGGGACACAGAGACATGCAAGGACTAGATGGAGATACCTTGGATAAAAAGTCTGCAGAGAAAAAGGAATTACAAAGATTTTCATCTGCACAAGAAGAATGAGGCTTTATAGCCATGTCCAAAAGAGAAATAGTTCAGGAAGCAGCCAAACACCATGCTGAAGAGCACTACACATAAGCAGACACAAGCCCACAGTCGAAGCAAAATTTAAGAGTGGACAAGAAAGAGAGAAACGGATCATATACTGAGCAAGTCACACTAAACAAAGTTTTGAATTTCTAGTCATTAAGTGACAACATTGATCCTATGCAGTGAGGCAGGCAGTGGCCTTCCATGGGGAAGCAGCAACTGTGTATGTGGTAACAGTCATGGAAGGGTGTCTGAAAACTTCAGGTTTTGAGAACAACAGAGGCGAGATGGAACCTGAGGGAAACAGGAAGGGAGTGTGAGGAAAAAGAAAAACTAGAAAAATAAAAGCTGGAATAAATTTATGAGCCAGCATCACTGAAGAGAGAAGAAGTAGTATCTGCTCTCAACATAGGCTGAAGAAAGCAGAGTCAGTCCAAAGGTTTCATGCCCAAGCTACCCCAGATGTCAAGGACATCACAGGACCTCTGGCACCTCCATAGGACTTTAAAATTCAGTGCACAGAAGATAAATTTCATCACCAAAACAGGCAGCTTCTTACCATACTCTCTGCCTCTGGGTTTTTCCACAGCTACTGCCACCTCATTGTCACTAATGTGCCTAACAGTCTCATCTTTATTTTCATCTTTATGGTGCTTGACCATCTGGATGAGTCCAGTTTCTGATTTCCATAGGAAGGCTGCTGCAGGCATAATATGTATTAACCTTTTATTATTAAAGGGAAGCAAGTGAATGGGAGAAACAGAGGTGATGAGCTGAAACAACTTTCCTGATACAGGAGAGGATATGAAATAGGAAGATGCAAACTAGATACTCCCAACTTGAAACAGTAGGTCTTTGTTCCACATCAAGGCCCTGAAGTATAGCTCAAGTATCAAGAAATAAATGGGAATGTTTCCATGGCCTTCAGAAGACTTTGGAGAAAGACAGAGAAGCAAAGGTCAACAGAGCAATCACAAGTGGCTGCAATAAACAGAAGAGAATACACAGTTTACTGGAGGAAATATGGCCTGTGTAATTCAGAAGGTAGGATTTAGCTCCAGTGTCCTCAGAGAGAAGATTTGTCAGATATAAATATCAAATATAGCTACTATTCTTAATGTCGGCATCCCAACCATGTGCTCAGGGCATTTATAGGAGAAATGGCTTGCATTTTACTTCAGTGCTTTTCCCCCTCTAAGATAAATATTTTGTTAACTGAAACCTCTATATAAACCTTTCAACAGAACGTCTCTGGGTGTTAATTCTCTTTAATTGAACACTAATTAAATTAGAATTTAGTCAAATTAGTAACCAGGTCAAGTGGTTTCTCTTAGTTACTATACTTAGTGAAATGTTCACATTAAAATAATTTCTCTGTTCTGGATACACATTACAACATGGAACTTTGCTACAGGAAAAACACCAGAGCTATAAAAAGCTAAATTTAAAGAAGCATCTGTTAAACAAGTTTTTTTTTTTACTTTCCCACCCTCCATGGCCATCTTTCCCTGAACAGACAGAAGTTTTACCAGGGAGACAGTGAGAACAAACAGAAATCTCACCTTCAAAATGACCAAGTTAAAGGTCTCGTATTTTAATTATATGTCTTGGAACAACGCTTTTGGCCCAACTTCAAAGCTTGCAATTACCCAGGTGTTTAAAGGATTGTTACGCTTCAACAGCCATTTACCAAAGCATTAATTACTATAAGTCTCTAAAACTTTCCTCGGCTCAACCTTTTTGTTTACTTTTCTTCAAAGACAAGTTGACATAATAGTCTAGACTGCCTAGCAGCAGTTTCTCAAGAGGGAATTTTGCACACAAGTGTGTGGAATCTACATTTTAATTAATGCACTTTCTAAGTACTCTTCTGCATACCTCAGAAAGATCAGCGTCTTTAGTTTGCGGTGACTTCAGCTCTCTGTAAAAATTTATACTGCGTATAGCAAACTAGCAAGATTATTTACTCTTACCTACTTTCAATGGGCAAATAACTCTTATCCACAACTGAGTCGGTCTTACAGAGTTGGATGGAGCTCCACATAGATAAAACTTTGAAACTGCAGCCTTTTCAGACCTGTAGATACTCCATCTTGCAGTAGATGTAGGCACTACTTCAAATTTAAAAATGTTTATTTCTTATAGCATGGACCTTATGTGGAGCTCCCATGGCACAAGGTACTGCCAAGAGATGGAATACAAAACCTTAACAACTTAGTGCATCTAAATGACCAGCACTCCAAAAATTTAACAGCAGCATAGAAAATGTAATCTATTGGTGCTCCCCTCTACAGAGAGCGTCAGGCAGGGGAATACCAACACCTGGAGTGAGCTGCCATGGAAAACAAAGGCAGTCTCTCTTGTTTCATGAGTTTAACTGCCCTGAAGAAGCAATGCCACCTGTGTGTCAGAACGCAGGGAGTGATATACATAGCCTGTAAGAGTTTTCTTGAAACAAAGAAGAAGCTATGAAGAAATGCCAACCTACAAATGAAGTTGCTTCCAAGGTGGAAGAGAAAGCCGGGAGCCGGGCACTGATTTGCAAGGACTGAGAGCCAGCAAAGGAAAAAAGCATGGAATGAAGATGTTGGGACATTCTGGACAAGGTCTGCAATTCAGCATAGGGAGGGGAAAGCCATCCTGGGTGCATCCAGACATAGAAAAGCACAAGAAGGAATGGGTAAGCTCAGTCTGGCACCTCCACTGCTCCATGTAATGGGTAACCCTGTGCTGAAAATGGTCTGTCCATCACCCCTGGCAGCAAAGCCTCCAAGGGCAGAGGGTTAAGTCTTCCAGACTCACCAGAGAGCAGCAGGGTAAAACCCAGGTTTCAGAGCTGCCTCTGGCAACGAGTGAAAAATCAGAGCCTAGAGCTAGAAAACACTATGACTATGGCAAGTTCAACCTACAGGTCCATGATAATCCCCAGTAAAGTCAACACAGATATCTCGCTGCAAAGGTGTCCCAACCCATTCAACTTAAGGTCTTGAGCTTTACAGATCTGAGGAATGAATATTTTTACCAACTGGAACAGTTAAAGTGAAAAAAAAAAAATCTAATTCATAGGAATAAGAAATGTATTTACCTTTTTTTTTTCTTTTAACTGCAATTCTGTAAGAAAAAGGGGTATTCCAGTTGTGGTGATGGCTATAGTGCTACATTTCAGAGTTTAAATGCAGTTTAAGGCACAAAGACAGGGGAGAGGGCAAAGGGGTAGTATTTATCTTTGTCCATTAAGTAAAGAAATAAGGCATTCTGATATGGCATTCTTTAGTTTAGATCGAAAATGCTAGCTGGTTATGAAACCAGTATGTTTCACCCAGAATAACTCTGACTTTCAAACTGCTCTAAAGCAACCAGCCTAAATCACAACAAATCACATACCCACAGTGGGAGCTGAGCTGGGATGCGGACAGACGCCTCTCTATAGCATCATGGAAACAGCTCTATCATATACAAATATATGCACGCTATATACAAATCTGACCCCAACTTGAAACAGATTGATGCTAGCTTTGTCATTTGTATTACACAACCCATTCCAAAACCCAGAGGAGGAGGAGGGTTATTTATTTTCTAAGCTATAAACACTGCCGTTGAATCAATTTGCCCTTTAGATTAGAAGCTCGGATCACATTTGTATAAATATCCTGTTGCAAAGAGGAAGACTTTATTACCACTATAACTGGCAGCTAAAACCAACAAGTGCCTTAACCCTTAAGGAATTGTGTTCAGTAGAACAGGAACATGGTCCCCAGGCAGTCGCTCTGCAGGGCACATTTATGTCCACACATGTCTCTTCATGTAGGAGGAATCTTCCTGACCATCATGTTCCCATATTTCATTCTGGGTGCAAACAAAACTGTTTAATAAACTGACCATTAACGTACCGTATCTTCCTTTGATCACTAACACAGGCCACTGTGTTTTTCATAGATCAGTTGTTTGGACAGTGTGGGAGTGTTTTGAGGTCTGCATTAGCAGGATATTTACACTTGAAAACATACTGATGATCCAAACCAAGGACTAACATCTTTGATCAACCATAAACTGCCTTCCCTAGTCCTGACCTGACACCTCTCTGGGTGAGGGCATGGATGTTTCGAGAAAGAAACTGTTTAAATAATGATCTGTTTTCAGGGAAAAACTAATTTCTTCCCTTCTTTTGTAAAGGTCTTGTTTACATGGCATTCCACTCCCAAGAGGTACCAGAAATCACAGATGGCTTTGCTGGTTCTTCCACAGAATCAGTCTTGCACTTTAGACTCAAGCCTAGGTGCCAGGTTTAGCTGTGTGTTGGTACCACACAAGGGAGGAGAGTTGAGGCTGTGTATCTCCTGCCTGCTGAAATTAAACAGTCCATCAGATACAGCCAAGGTGGGACAAGCACCTGGAAGCTGACACCATTTGCCTTCCTAAACTGGTGCTTTGGCAAAAGTCCCTGTTTTCTGCATATTCCAAAGGAGAAAAAAAAAAATAAAATAAAAAAGAATGAAAGAAAAAGATCCCACCCTAGTGTTCAAACAGCCCAGCCTCTTAAAACTCTGGGGGGTCAGAAGCTGAAGGGCAGCAACATCCGCCAGATGTATCGCCCATTCCCTCTCCCAGCACCAGCCCCCAGAGCCCACAGCCTGTTTCAAAACCCAGTAATCCTCCTCAAAGCAAACCAGATGTCACCTCAGCCCTGCCTGGTGAAGCCTCTTCCCCACACAATCCAAAATGCATGCCACTGATGGCTGGCCACAAGCTTGACCCATCCATCCTGAGGATTTCATTAATCTCCTCGCAGCATCCCACTGACAGCTCCAACAGTTTGTGTTATGACAAAATGTGGCCATTAACCACAGTTTGGTTAAAAAACAAAAGCTTCGTTTCTAGGCACTATTTTTCTTACCTTATGAAAGAGTGGAAGGAATGGGGAGATGAAAATATTACTGACACAAGTGAGTCAGTATTAAAAATGTTTTCCTATTTGAGAGAGAATGTACATAGACCAC
This sequence comes from Poecile atricapillus, assembly GCF_030490865.1. Lineage (NCBI taxonomy): Eukaryota > Metazoa > Chordata > Aves > Passeriformes > Paridae > Poecile > Poecile atricapillus. Next base: position 66,227,393 of record NC_081250.1, read on the forward strand.
ACTGTCCTCAATGTGAGTTTCACTGCCTGGAGCCCCCACGAGTATATTTTTCATATTTCTGATGGGACAAGGTCACATTTCTGCCCAGAGGTTTTATGTTATTTTAATCAGCATTGATCTCTGATCATTCATGCTCTCCTTCCATACATGTCTGCCTAGAAGACAGCCTCAAACAGGCCCATATAGTCCCTGATACTAGCCTTGTCTACAGTGGCAAAAATCAGTTTGATAATTCAGTAACTGGCAGAAATTTTAGCCTCAGGCTTGGTTCCATTTTTAGCAATTAGGGAGCAGCCAGCAATGCCTCACAAATCCGTGCAGCAGTGCACATCTGGGCTGGAGTCACAAGCTCATGCTGTTACTGTCCAGATGAGCTTTTTTTTCCCTTTGCTCAAGTAATACTGAATTAAGCCACTTCATTACACTTAATTGGAGCCAAGGGATATTTCCAGGCTCTGAGCTTTGGTGAAGATTTGTATTTACTGAAGATTTCTCTTATCTCCTGCCCTGCCAAACTTTCTTTGACAGAAGCAGGCAGGATCCTTTTTCTTTATTTTTGCCCCAGAGGTGCATGCTGCCTTTCCCTTGTAGACTCCTGATTTAAATCTATACATGCCAGCTGCCCTCTTAAGAATCATTTGTGCTCAAAAGTATTTTAGGAGCTACCAATAAAATTGCCCCAGACAATTGTTAACCTCTTAAAAGCCAAGATTAACATGGTGCATTTGAACTTTCTCTGAAGAGTGCAAATGTTAACTGAACAGGCACCTTCTGCAGCCCTTAGAGATGAATTGTCCTTACCAGAAGGAATATTTGTCAGCACAAAAAGATGAAAAAAGGTGCGACATCAACTCCTGTCTCTCACCTGCTAGTTCACCAGCTAGACTTTAAGATCTGTACAGACTCCTCCTCATGCAATAAAATGTCATAAAATGTCAGGAAAAATCAGGCTGTTATTCAAAACCATTAATCTAAAGGAAGTGTGACACAACTTTTTTTAATAGTTTTTGTTTTTTTAAGTCTAAGGCAGCTGTTATTTTCTGGATCATAAGATGTTTTCTAAAATTCAATAGAAGCCTTACAAATATTTAGCAAGTTCTTTCAAAACCCAGTGCTTTCTTTTCCTTATAATTTAACCTTCCAGTGTTCTGAACTGGAAAAGAGAACATTGTATTTCAAATTAATCTGCTGAGACAAGAGGGGAGAAAAAAACACATTTTGGACTTTTTTTACCCCAGTAAAAGCAAGTAAGTAAATGGATGATCAAAAGCCATAGCCTCTTAAATTATATAGTTTCTTCAGGCATACCAGAATAATCTGAGCTATTTTTCCCCTCCATGCAGAGATATTAACAAACAGCTAAGTACAACTTTTTAGTATTCGTTTTCAAGAATGTTTACAGGCCAAAGTACACCCAGGTCACCAGTGAGAATGAATGTTTGAACCTATGGCAGCTGTAGCCAATGGAGTCAGACCTCAACTGAATATGACACTGAATATGACACTGAATGTGCAATATGCATCTTCTACTATCTTAACTCTTTTAACATCTGCATGTTTTTAATATAAAGGGGACAATCAATAAATATATATGCCCTTTTATATAGAGATATGTACAGAAAATACAAGCCTATCCAAATCAGTAAATATATATGCACTTTTATCTAGAGATATGTACATAAAATTCAAGCCTATCCATGTATTCATAGAGAAGTATGTTTTCAAATATGATTTCATATTTTACACATACATGAAAGAGTCCTTTTAGCTGAAAGGAAAAAAGAATGGAAAAGGGCATGTCTTTTCTACAGCTGCAAGAACCTGTGAGCCACATCTTGCCCACCTCTGTGAGGATGATGTGACAAGTCCCACAGACTCATATGAAGCACAAAATGCTTTAGCCAAACGTCTCCCTCCTTCCCACCAGTAAAAACAAATAAATAAAGCAGGAAAAGAAACAAAAAGGGAGCCTTGAGGGACTGGATGAGTCAGAGGTTAGTAATGAACTACAGACACTCATCCCTGGGTCAGTGGTTCACGCCTAGCCCCTGTCAGTAGGGACAGGGAATTGCTGGCAGTCTGGGCCTGGAGGAAGCCACGTTACGATTCCCAGTCCCAGCGGAGGGATCCCCTCAGCATAGGCGCCAGCAGTGGCAGAAGGAACGTGGAAGAAGGGGACAGAAAGACCCAAAATCCCCGCCAGCTCTTGGACAGAGACCACACTGGTGATCCCCACCCTGGTGCTGCTGGCCCTGCTCTGTCTGTAGGGAGGTCTCTAGCACCCAGGGATACCCAGGACATGCAGATGCCAAAGGACACATGTCACGGCTTCACAGTGCAGTTCCATTTTGGCATGCTTCTGGTGTGGTGTGGGAAACAGATACAAAGTCCCAGCATCACTGTTGCACCCAGCCACCTTCAGAACAGAGAGTTTGTAAATTTGTTAAGAACAGAACCATAGGGGCCATATCCTGTACTTTATCCAGTACTTTATTCTCTTTCCCACATTGCCTTGCTTGCTCAGTTTACTCAGAAAAAATGTTATATCCACATAAAATTTGACAGTTCTCCTACTCTGTGCCCTTCTTTGGTGGCTGTCACAGAGCAGTGTATCAGTTTCTTCCACAGACACTTAGCAGAGGTTTTCTTCCTGCTCCAGAGGTGGGATCTCTACTTGTGGAATCTGAAGCAGACCAACACTTGCCATTTTTCCTGCAATGTGGCTCTGAATGAACAATATATCTAATATCTACAGAATCTGCATGACTTTCTGGACTTTGTTTAGTTCTTCAAGTGGGCTTTGATGTAACATCCTAACCAGCATGCACATCACTCCAGGAGGCACTCCAGCACTCCAGCAATCTTCAAGTTGAAGCACAAAGGGAACACTGATCTTCCAAAACCCACACTTTCTTCCCCATCACCTATTTACCAAAGTATTTCTCCCTTTTCCCCAGAGGCCACACTCCCCACAGAACAACCATGAGCTATTTGATGCTGCCCTAAGAACTGCCGATCATCAAAGGCCAATCCCTCCACATGGTACCAGTGGAAAGACTGGAGAAAGAAGGAGCAGAAAGGAAAACACACATGAAGCCTTTGCAGAGGAAAAAAATGGAGCTTTTTTTAAACACTGCTGGTTTTGATTTCTTTTTTTTTCTTAATTCTTGCAGTAGAGGAAGAGTTACAGTCCTGACAAGTTTTCGTAGAAGTAATGAAACACTTTTGTACCACAGCATTACTCTGGCATTTAATTGACCATGTATTTCCATCTTTTAGCCTTACATGATTCCTCCACCTGAAACATTACTCTTTTAAAATTAATCACTCCATTTACACTTGTTTGCATTTTTGTGTTACAGTTTCTTCTCTGCCTCTCTCACTTTTCCTCCCTCATTGCCACTGAAAGACCAGAAATTATTTTGTACCTGTGGTCAGCATGCTGAATTTTCTTCTACTTTATTAACCTTAATTTAAGTCCAGCTGAGAGCAGATCAAGTCTTAACTAATTACCAGTATTTTTCAAACAAGCTGGTAGTATTAAGTTGAAAGGGGATACGTGAATTTCAGTACACAACCACAATGCCAGCAGTGCTTTAAAACTCTACTGCTCCTCAGCAGATTCTTTCTGTATTTAAAAACAAAGCCTACAGCTAAGTCACACCCTCATCCATACTTTACCATGTCCATTTTCCATAAGGAAAGGACCATGCAATAACATAACCCTGTCAACACGAACAAACCTGATATTTATTTTCAGTCCTATCAACATTAATGCACAAGCTCAGCCTTCTCCAGGACAGCAGCTGTTGGCACAGAGCAAGCCCCCTCTTGCATACCTGTTCTGATGTTCCTGCAGCACCTGGTAGATGCTGATAAGGAAGGTTTGGTTTTTAAAGCTTCCCACAACGCAGTCCTTGTAGATCCGAAACTCAGCGGCTGTGACGGCCTCGCCCTCAGGAATCTGAGACAAATTAAATTTGAATTCCTTGTGGTGCCGCTGGTGAGGCGTGAACTCCTTGTCATACTCAACTGCAGATGGGAAAAGGAAAGAAAAGGAAAAAAAAGGAACCATGACTAAAATTTTAACAACAAAAGATTTCTACATGCTGCCACCTGTTCCTTCAAAAAAAAGAAGTTTGTTTTTTTCTCCAAAGATAGCCCTGGCAAGTGCCAGGAAAACTTATACAATTAAAGCTTTTCAAATACACTATAAAGTGAAGATGAATGCTCCTCTTCTCTAGCCAATTCCTCTGGGATATCCTATTTTTAAAGAAAAATAATTTTTGACTGGTGAAATATGACCATGCATTTTTCTCCCGTGTAAAACTTGGAAGCTTATGACTGCTTCCAGCATTTTCCACTTGTGGCTCTCGATGTTCTTTACAGCACTTCACTAAGTCTCACAGCCCTCTTCCAAGCCAGGAAACAAGTAGTTCCATTTTGCTTTAGCACACACAGCCACAGGCAGAACCATGTGATAGCACCAGGTCAACCAATTGCCTAAAATCCTGTTTTCTGGCTCCCAGGTTTGTCCACTAGCCATTGGACCACCTTGCCCAATGTGATATACAATTAACATGCCATTTATTTTGAGGGTTAAAGTCAACCAGAGATCCTCTTTCTTTGCAGAAGCTTATTTTAGAATGAGAGAGCTGAGGAGTGACCATTTTTGGGTTCTGGTCTTAGACCTCCTTGGGTACACTCTCAGGCACAGGGTTTAAGACAGACACAAAACAGAATTCCTCCTCCTTTAGGTCTCAGGATTTGCATTTTCTCTGTATGAGGCTCCTTTTTCAAACTCTGTCTCCAGTCCCACTCTTGCATTACTTGATTACATCTTGGTTTTGTCTGACTTTGATTAATTGTTTGTTATTTTTTTTTCTAATTTTCTACTAGAAATTGCTTAAAACATTAACAAATTATATAAACATACAAAATTACATCTTTACAAGCCTGAGGGGACAAAAAGTAAAAACAAAAATTCATTCCCACCAGTGGAACTGAGGGAGTATATGTCAGTGATGAATAAGTCACCATTACATTATCGTTAGGGACATGATTACATTCAGAGGCAGCAAGGGAAGAACAGATCCCTTTTAATGTTTGTCTTTGTGGTCACTTTTTGTTGCCCCCCCCCCCTTCCCCCCCATTTAATACATCAGACTGCAAAGGCGTCCATGAGCCTACTCTCACAACATCGCCATGAGGTAAGCAGCAATGCCTGTTCTCTAGCTGGGATACTGAGTCACCGGGAGAGTGACTTGCCCAAGGACAGGCGGCGGAGGCTTGCGGCAGAGCCAGGAATGACAGCCAGCGTGCTTGAGGTTCGGCACTTTACCCACAGGTTACCTCCCTGAAGAACAGACATCTCCCAGCCGCTGGAAACAGCCCATGAAGACGTTCCCCTCTACCTTGCCCAAATGCCTGTTCCTCCTCACTCTCCAGTCACATTTTCATCCATCCTCTCCCTTTCTTTTGGCAGCCCTTCCATGTGAGCTGCCTCATCTGGCTGGATCCACATCCTGGCTCCCTGTGTCAGTTAGTCACATCTTTCTCTTTGAAGCTCACCTGGAGATTTTTCACCTCTGTATGACTGCTGCCAAGCATCCTGTGGGACACCACACTGGGGGATGCTGTGTTAAGGGCTACCACAAGGCAAACAGGCAAATTCTTAAACTGCTGTCAGTCAGACACCGCTGCCAATTTTGTTAGTCGTGCACTGCATCTGTCTGAGCAGCTCAGATGTCAAACAATAGGCAAATGAGGGTGATTGGGCTCTCTAGCTTCTAGAAATGAGGTTGTGACATCCAGCACTTTCATCAGAGATTGCACCAAGGCAAATGATGGTAGCACACTCAATTCCAGTGCCACCAGGAATTACCTCTCTGGTTATTGGTTATGGGTGGTCTGGGCTTCCCTTTGCAGCACCCGCCCCTGTGTTTAGTGGGGATCGACTGCAGCAGTACTGGACTGGTTGGTGTCACACTTGCATGTACACCCTCTGAGACAGGACCTGAGCTGCCTGATCACTCCCCATCCTGAGGAGAGTCCCATAGGATGCACTTCCCAAAAGAGAGAAGCCATGTACTTTGAGAAACGTGTAAGCAGCCAACGAATGACAAACTGCATTGGGCTGCTTGCAGCAGGACGTGGCCAGCTTGGTCCATTTACTCACTGCTAAAAGATGAGAGGATGCAATTAACGGTGAGGGAATGTCTAAATCCATGGGTTTGGAGATACATACACATGAAGCAACAATTCTCAATTTAGAACTCATTACATCCTCGCTTGTGGGTGCAGTGACCAGCTGAAACCCACACCCCCTTCTGGGCTGTCACAGGGATGAGCTGACCTACAGGCGAGGTGCAGCAAGGCAGCTTTTCCCCAGGCTCGTGGCTGAAGATGATAAAGAAAACGCAGGAAGAGCAAGGGGAAGGACACAACCAGGATAAGCAACAGAACTCCATCAGGGTGCCAGAAAGCTAAAATTATACCAGAGGCAGCAAAGGAGTTGTTGATGCTTCCTGCCAGCTCTTGCTCCACATCAAGATGTGATATGGTCTCTCAAAATTCACAAGAGAGAGCCTGGAGCTGTTCCACACAGCACGAAGCTCAAAATGAGCCCAAACATCACTTTTTGTTCTTCCTTTCTGACTCAAGTCAGCTACAACGGCCTGACCTCCACTCATCACTACAAAATGTGCAGTTTAGAAGTGATATCACCAAACTCTAGTCCTTTAAATCAGTATTTTCCCACATTCCTCTCTTAAAAAGTCAAACACAAGTCACAAGAGGAAGAAAAGCCCACCAAAACATCTACCACAGAACATGACAAGTAGCAGCAGGTATTACGCTTGACTCCAATTACCCTTTCCCAGTTTATAACTTGCCTGATATATTCACAATAGTATTTTCCTGTTTTTTTAAAACTTTCTTCCTTTATCCCTGTCCTTGCCTGAATACACCACACAATCATAGAAGCTGACTAAACTGATTACAAGGGAAACATTCAGACTGATTTCGTTATCAGGCTTGGCAGAATAAACAACCTGAAGCACACAAACAAGGAAATCTTTTTTTAATCCTTTAGATTAAGCAATTCATCTTATTCTGTCATAAGAAAGGCAGGTTTCTGTTATAAGAAAGAAATACTGCTAAACTGATGGTGTCCTCCTCCACTAGGATCAGTTCAGAAGCAGCCCAACAACATCACAGGATGGAAAAAAGCCTACATTAAGCTTGTATGAAGCAAGTATAAAAGTTTAATGAGTTGGAAAGTTTTTCTGGCTATGTATCTTCCCATGATACAATGGAGGGTGGATTTTTTTTTCTTTGTGGGAGTGGTGAGATATTTAAGTTCTATATACTCATTGTCACCCCATCAAGCTAATAATCAACTGTTTTCATTCAGCAAGACAGCTTAAAAATATAAAATGCCAACAGTCCTTCTCTGGGGGCTTTTTGCCCCCTGGAAACTCTTCATTTTTAACAAAGAAGTCAAGTTTTAGAACAGTAAAATTTGGAAAGGCAAGACTCAGGCTGCTGGTTCCCAGGACTACCCAGTCTGGACTGCTACCACGTTACAATGCATCATATGAGCTTGTATTCAAAATACAGACAGCATACACCAAAATGCAAGGCAACAGCAAAAAGCAGAAATCATTTCTCATGCTGCTTTCCCGTTATTATTTTTTCCACGTGAATACATTTGGGTCAGTCTGACCAGTGATGTGAAATCCAAAGCAAATTTCCATCTGAAGATGGACATCTGAAGATGGACATAGGAATGTCCCAACTGTGCAAAGCTCTTGCAGGGAAAATCAGGCAGCTCACAGCTGGGGCAGGTTGGAAGGTAGAAGCCCTGAGTGACATTGGGCTCCCAGAACCCTTTCCCAGAGTGCTGGCTGGAATGTTAGGACCAAGCCAGGCAGTGTTTGTAAGGTCATGGCATGAACTATAGCCTATAAAATTCATCTTCATGGTATGATTGTGTTATCCCAAACATAACTATTCTTCTGCTGGAGTAAGTCCTTGGAGATTACAAATGCACGCCTGCACATATTGGGGCAAGTTGGGAAAGGAGATGTCAAACAGATTTCAGCCCATTATGAGCCAGAGGGACTGCTCACTCCACCATGCGAGTCTGCCCCCATCCTGGCTGATTGCTGCTCCTTTGCTTGCAATGCAAAGGAAGGTGTGAGCTCTGGATGTTGGACTCAGCCCTGGGTTTTCACTAGAATCCATTTCTGAGCAGACTAGCAGAGCATGCAGAAAGAGTTAACAGAGAAGTCTGCCAGTAGCTCTTTACATTCAACTTAGCAAATATTTTTAAATGCTATACAAATACAGCACTATTGTTGAGAAGTTAAAAAGGCAAGAATGGAAAAATTAGGGTTACTGTGGTTTTGAATTTTGTGTATTCTAATTCTAACCCAGTGTTGCAATAGCCCATTTCAGCACAAAATGTCCCTGGTTTAAAAATAGCATGCTGCTTACAATACTTGTTACTTTAAAAACACTGCACAGAAAAAAAAAAATTAATTGAGAAATTAACACATCCATTTTGGTAACTATACCATCCTACTTCCATTTGACTGTGTAGCACATACTTTGGACCAAAGGAAACATAAGCCTAATGACAGTCATGGAAATAAACTCTCCTTCTACATTGGAATTTTAAGCATTTCTTTTTGGATCTAAATTAAACCAGTATGCAGAAATAACAGGTCAAGAGCATTTCCTGAGGAAACACAATTTTCACTTAGAACAGCAGCACCAAGTATCATATCTGGTGATTTTCTCCAGTTCTCAGCTGCTGAGAAAAGTGTTAGGTCAAGTGCTCAGGTGAAAATTAAAATACTGGCTTAAGAAAGTCTCTAATTCGAACTCTAGGTAATAAAGCCAAAAATACTAACCTAGAGTTCCAGAAGTAATTTTTTAAAAATAAATTTCCTATATAAATAATTATTATTTCCGTGGCAATGTGGTTCCTTGGAGGGCGCAGAGAAGGAGTGGTGTTGCAAATTACTAAGACAGAACTGTTTAGGACAGGCCATTCTGCATCTGCAAAGCTGAAACTACTGAAGAATGTTTTGCACATTGAGATCTTTAATGGTGACTTGGTTTTGCAGGGCCACAGCTACCATACTCCAGGAAAAGCAGCCAGGATTCATAGCCTGCTTATGCAAAGTGAGTTTTGCATAAGTGTTCCTGAATTCAGTTTGAGAACAAATATAAGACATTCCTATTCATTTCTTCTCAGCCTTCACATGTGACCCACTCCCAAATGAAATGAGAAAACATCTGAAAACTGGAATTGCTAACAGGAGATTCACCACCACATCTACATAATCAGCACAAAGGCAATTCCTCCACATTACATCACAAATTCATGCTCTAAATCAACAGCATTTATCACATCTGGACAATGAAGCAGTGTATTAGGCCTCAAATGTTTTAAGCACTACTAAAGCTCCAACAGTCCCCTCTAATAAATGGACCGTGTACTGCTGTAAACTTACAGTGGCATCACCAGAATTTCTTCAATACTGGCTGACAGTAGCTTGCACAGAACAAAATTTGTGTAAGCTTAAATCCCCCCTCCTTTATCTGTGTGTCCACAGTTGCCAGTTGTTTCTTTGAAGCAAAAGAGAGTAAGAAGGTTTGAACAGCTAATCTGAGGGGTGTCCAGCCTCAGAGCAAGACTCGGTCTTCATTTGGGTCTTACAATTTACATTCTGTTTCACAGTGGCTCTACATGGATGTGGTCTGCAGCACATTCTTTTTACTCTGAAGAGATGCCCAAATCCATCAGGTCAATCTAAAAAAGATACCACATCTCCTGAACAGTCCCACATCTCTGACAGATGATCACAACTGCAGAAGCACTGTTACTGTCAAAGCTGACATTTCTTGCTAAAATAAGCAGCATTTTCTAAACACTGCTTTAAAAACTGCAGAGTACAACCCAAAGAGCACAATGTACCAGTTTAATATCTTCAAATAGGAAGGAGAGAAGACTAAAAGGCTTCATAGGTACTTTCTGCTGTTTAACAAGGAAACAGAAGTTACGTTGCTCTAGGTGGACCTGCAGGCTCAAGAGCAAGACAGCAGCAAAAACAGATGGCTCCTGGAAGTAGTGAGGATGCATTAGGAAAGGATCATTGCTGCCTGTTTTTCACACTTACATATATGCTATGTGTGCCACTGTCACTTGGGCACCAGCATAAAAAGATAAGTGCTCTGTCCCACTGCAGAAACATCCTAAATCCACTACTGCTTACAGACAGGACTGACTACTTTCTCTTTACTGTAAAGACCTGAAAGAAAGCAAAACTTTTCAAAACTATGATTTATTAATAAGCCATTTCATAGGTGGTGAGAAGTACAATTCTTTAAAAGAAAAGAAGCTCAGATAAGATTAAAATACCTTATTAAAATAAGGTCTGAAAGCAAACCCTTCCCTGCCCAACATGCACAAGAGGTGGGGACATAATTTCTTCCCACCTTGGTCTCAGCCCAGCAACTTCAACTACCTTCTGTGATCACAGCAACTCTACACAGCCTCCCAGAATCTCCCCAGAAAAGACTATCACCCCAATTGTGATGAGGGATTATCACCTACATCAAGTCCACTGCCTACTGCTCCTGCTGCTGCTCTTCTACATGCCAGATCTTCCCAAATTCCACCCCGCTTCACCCATTTCTGAAAAACAGAATGAGCAAAAATAACTAATTTTTTCAAAAAAGAAGACCCTCTGCTTCTCAGACATCTCCCCTGGATTTTCAGTACAGTTTCCCAAACAAACTGACCAAGGTTTGTTCTCATAGATATGAACATGTAAAAGTTTGCCAGACCTCCCTGGTGAACTTCTCCCACATCCACAGGAAAAAAAGGCAGTTTTAAACATAAAAAAGAAGTCAAGATACCTACGGTTCAGCCTGGCATTGCACCATTTGCTGATCCCTCTGGGTCCAGCTGATGTGGGTTAGACACAACAACCAGCTGTGCAACCATAAATCTAATGCAGTTTTAAGCTAATGCCTAGACAACTTTACAGTAATATGAAGATTCAAGGCCAACAAACTCCAAAAGGATGCTTTCTACAAAACAGCTCTAATATCACATCTGGGCCGACACAATATAAAGTGGAATTATTCCACTGACTTCAGTGGAGTGATGCCAGTTTACAGCCGATGAAGGCACGGCTTTATGCTCGATAGCTGTGTGTGCCAGCAAATAATGACTCAGAAAATAACCCATCATTAATCCAATCCCAACGTAATTATGGAGATTAAATTTAAACAATAGCAAATTGCTCTCTAAACATAACACTCTAGAGAAGAGCTTCAAAGGAGGAGGGGTTTTTACTTTTGGATGAAAAATGCAACTGAGCTCTTCTTTGTTTCTTCGTGCTGGGAATCAAGCTGGAATCGGCTTGTAAAATCAGATTAAAATAGTTGCACAACAGCTTCCTTTCAGGATTCTTGAACCAAAGGCAGTCTAAAAATCAAAATAATTCCCTAATCAAATACATAATACTCATGGGACACCAGAAAGTACTATAAAGGCATTTTCACAAAGATGCCTGCAGTATGGCCAGTAAAGCTTTTCCGCTCTGCAGTAGGAAGAGGCAACAGTGGGGACAAGCCTTGCCCTAGCAAACGATGGGAAAAGTTAAAGCAAAACTGAGAAGGAGAACCCCTGGCAAAGTGCTCAGGGGCAGCTAAGCCAGGAGGCTGACTGCAGGCCACCAGCACCTCTGCCACCAACACTCACTTTTGGGCTTCCTGGGCTGCCCCTCTTGAAATAACAGAGATCGTTTTGCAACTGCTTCCACAGCCGCCTCCTTCGTTCCTTCCCCATGCTTTCCCAACACAAATGTTAACAAAACTGGTATTTTCTTTCCATATGCTGGCACATATGGCAGGTCCCTGCACTGCAAACAGTGTTGTATCTTAGGAAAACAAAACATCTTTTTGCTTAAGAGATGCCAAATTGCTTTATCAAAGGCACTACTGTTTGCATTTTTGTGGCAATATTAATGCAGTTCCCACTGAGAAGCTGATAAAGACCCTGACTGCAAAAACACCCTCTGGAAGAAGTGATCCAAAGCTATTTCTGTATTGCTTTTCCAAATAATTTATGATTAAAATAATATTATGCTTTCCAAAAAGCATTTCTATTTCACAGCCAGGCTTCATGCGTACAGAGCCAGCTTGCAGGCAGGGAGAAGGCGATGCTGTCAGCCCATCGGCACAGAGGCACGATCAGAAGTGCTTTGCAGCTATGCACGTGGTGGGAAGAGAATTCTCCTACTGCTCCTGCTTGCTTCCTTAACGTTGGCTCCTGTGTCCATCCTCACACAGTAACTGCCTGCGACACTCAGAGAAATCACCCTTAGAAATCTTCTCGCAGCGTTTCCCACCCTCCAGGTTCGCCACAGGTCACGCTGCATTTCCTGCTGGCATGGCCACTGGCACGCAACTCCCTGGAAACACAGCTGCCCTGGGTGCACCGACTGGATCTGGAAATATTTTCAGAATTTTTTTAATGGTGTAGTCATCTCACACCGTCTCTCAAAATTATCTGTCCTTCTGCAGGAATTTAAGGCAGGACAAGCCAATTCGCTTTCAAGTTTGTGCAAAATTTCAAAATGCAGGTTGTGCAAAGTGGGGAAGTTTTTTTAATTTATGGACATTACCCTGTCTGCTTTTCTTGCAGGTGAGGTTTTGTGTTTACTGGTATGACTATGGACCAAGTTGGAAAGCAGGCAACAGATGAATGTTTGCAATTTAAGTTGCACGTTTTCATTTTGTTGAGCACTCATCTCTTGGCATCACAGGCAGGTTGCAGCTTTTCATTTAATAGCCCAGCTGAGAAAGATATCTCCTGAGCACAATGCAATCAGTCCCCATAAAAACACTGTCCAGAGCGCTTAAGGTTTTATAAATTTTTGGAGAAGTTTAATCCAGCACTCAAGACTCAGATACCTGGAAGAATTCAGCTATGCTCCAGAGGTTGTCAGGCTGTCCTGGAGACTACACCACTACTGTAAGGGCATTGCCATTGCTGACATGACTTGTGACTCCAGCTGAAATGCTGCTGCCTCACTTATTGTTCAGTATTTAGTATTTTACATTGGGCTCCAATTTCAAACGACTGAATTAAGCAGCATCCAGCCAAAAGACCACCGAAGAGCATGGGCTTTGGGGGAGGGGCAGGGCACTCTGGTGAGAGAGCATGAAGGACAGGAGACTTTGCCTTGAGCCAAAGAACAGAAGATACAAGAAAGGAGGAAGCACTGCCCCTAAGAAGGGCAGAAAGTGGCCACAGGGATAAAAAGAGTAAAATCATAGTCTGGAGACCCCACAAGTTCCCAGCCTTTAATATGACTACAAAACAAACACTCTCTGTGACAGTCAAGGCAAAAAGATGCTAGAGCTCTGAGGACTGAGGAGAGCAAATGCATGAAGTGCCTGAAGAAACAGTGAAGTGTTTTAAAGACTATTATTCCAGGCTATGTATATTTGTCCAAGTAACAGCACGGTTAGTAAGTGAAACTCACCCCCACTGCATCCATTCCCTATGTGCTGGCTTGGCACACTGATCCAGAGGAAGGGGTTCCAACATGTCACTGGGATGGGAGATTCTCAATCACTGGGGTTGAACACCACCACGGTGTTAGGACAACTCCTTGTGCCAACTGGAAAAAACAGCGCCTTGGAAGGCATTGATCTACACAGAAATACCAGAGTACCTTTGCTAAATCAAATACTTCTCTTGCCACCCTTCTCATTTATCACTCCTTCCTCCATGTCCTTCTGTCCTGGTCATCCTGACAGGTTCCCTGAAGGTTCAGGCAAGACTCTCTCAGGCCCAGAAAGTTGGCAAAGAGAGAGGATGGGCAAAGAGGAACAGAAGGCAAAGGAAAGTCTCACCTCTTCCACAATCTTCTCCAGAGAAGGCAGAAGGGCTGTGAAGCCGCTCACTATGCAACCCTAACACATCTGGGAAGTGCTCAAGAGCACTGCAAACTGAAAAAAAAAACCAGAAATCCCAGAATATTTTACAGCCCTTCCACAGCAATGTGAGGTAAGTGTTCCTTTTTCTGAGGCAATAACATCTTGTAAAGCACTCTCCCCACACTAACCCTGTGTCATGATTTGCCCCCACCATGCACGCAGCCAGAGAGAACCAGAGGGAACACTTGGCATGCCTTGCTCATAAAAACTGAGTTCTCCTGCCCTACCATGCCACTGAACTCTCATTTTTTAATCTGTCTACTAGCCATGCCAGCAGGGTGCAATTTGGGAAGTGACTTTTTTACCTCTGAAACCTCATCTGCTGTCAACCAACATAATGATGCTGCAGAGAGCCAAGCAGCCGTCAGACATTTAAAAATTTGCAGCCGCTGTGGGCGGTTGGATCAGAGGTCAAAAAATGGTCATTAATAGTTTTACCTAACCTGCAGCTCTCAGCTGCTCAAAACACAGCTTTAAAAAGAAAAGAAAGTGATATCACACGGCTTTAACAATCTGCTTAGGAGTAAAGAATTTCACTCTTTCAGAAAAAAAATTAAGAAAAAAAAAAGAAAGCCTTGACAAAAAACGCCTCGTTTGACTAACAGCTTTGGTCTAAGCCTTCTTTTTTCATTATTTTTTATATTCCCATATCCCACAGTGACCAGAAGCATACTTGGAATGTCTCTGTCCATCTGATAAAGCCATCAGTGGCGGCAGCACCGCGCCGGGCCTGCAGGAGACACAGCTCCTATTCCCGGCTGCAGAGCATGGTACCCAGCCCGGGTGAAAGCCAGGGAGATGCAATGCTTTGGGAATGATCAGAGAATCCCAGTCAGGGTAGGAAATCCTAGGGGAAAAAGTAAGACTTGAGGAAAAGCACCATTAAAAGAACTATTAAAAGAGGATTTGTGGAATAATCCTTAGTTCCACATAGTTGGCCTGACTTACATACAGTAGCATAGCTGGGTAGTTCACCTGAAAAACATCCAGCAGGAAAAGGGACAGACTGCCAAGTACTACTTTTTTTTTTTTTTCTCTCCCCTTTCTCCCTACCCCCCTCACTTTCACCAAATATCCAAAGCAATCCTTGGGCTCTAGGCATTTAAAAATCAAAAGTTATCTACAAATGTTCTTAAAGTAATAGCACATGAATTGACTCCAAAAGGTCTCAGGTTAACAAATAGGAAATTAATAAACTTCACTGGTTTAAAAACCAACCCTGTATGTTGGCATTTCTGGCTTTCAATTTAGCTTTCCCTTTTTCTTATTATCAGTTATTTTCTTATTATCAGTTATTTTCTTATTATCAGTTATCAGGCTCCTGGAGACAGAATTTAAAACAACAAAAAAGAGAATGTGTTAAAATTTCCAGCAGAGCTGCTTGTCCACAAATTAATTTTTAGACATTTGGCTTCTATATCTTCACTCCTTACAATCATGTCCTGGCTGTTTGGCTACCCCAGCATTTCTCTGCCCCACCCAATCCAGCCTTGTCATCACTGATTTTATTTTTCCACTCTTCTCTCTTAGTAATGTCCTTCTCTCTTGCCTTGACTGGTTGCATGCCATTTTAGGAGAAAAAACATCAAAACTCCTTCAAATCTGAGTATACATAAATATATAGAAAGAAATCCATTTAAATAAATACCTACAACAAATTTCTTCTTAAAATACATCACTTATCTTTTGTTGTGCCTGAAGTGTTTTTAATGTTGTTAACAACTAAATTGCCCAGACACAGATTTTAGTTTATGACTCAGTTTATGATTTAGTTTGTGACTATTTATTTTAGTTTATGACTTTAGGCACATTAGTTAAAAAATAGCTTTTTTTTCCTTAAGTCCTTTAAAATATTTTTTTTTAAGTTACAGCAGGAGGGTAATGCTATGTATCTGACGGTATTAGCAAGCCTCCATGGAGACAGCTGCCATACCTACTCGGTTTTTATTTGTGTTTTAAAAAGAAAACCATCAACCATAAGAAAGTTTGGATCAGGTTAGCACATCAAAGCACTCTTCTTACAAACATATAGACAGTGGGGAGAGATGAAAAGCAATACACCTTTTTAATGCAAATTTACTAAATATTTTTCACCCCTGCACAATAAGCCACCCTAACAAGTGGGGTTGTGGCTGCAGCAAGTGAATCTTCTTATGACTATTTTCTCATAGACACAGCAAGACTAAAGCTTCTATAATGTTTGCATGCATAGAAAAAGGCAATTATATGGCGTGTCCTAGTGAAGAACTTCCTCCAGTCAAAAGAGGAGAACAGGATACAGTGTTGTATATATTATACAGTGTTGTATAATTGATGTTATTAGCTGCAGCTTCTATCATACTTGAAGACATCTTCAACTCAGAAACAGCACTGATGAAGTGCTCCAAGATGAGTAATAATAGGCTTGATATTAAGGGAGGGGGATAAAAAGGATTCTAAAAAAATATGTTCTCCGGTAAATAAAAGTCTCAGATAATTGCCAGGCAGAAAACACTGAGGGACACCAAAAGAAAAATGTACCACATTTAAAGTGTTGTCTCCATGAAACTGAAATTGTGGAGGGGAGAAGTGGGTAGAGAGGAAACCCCTTTTATTTACCTAACCTATATGAATGCTAATGATCACATGTGTGTTGTAACAAGATTGGGCACTTTGAAAGCTCTAATCAGTAGGTCCATGAGCAAATATTTATTCTGATCCATTCCAATTCTCTGTGGTTTGTAAATCCCTAAGTAAAAAAAAAAATAAATAAAATTGCAGAACAAATCAGTCTAGACGACAGAATTTGGCTACTTTATGCTAGTTCGAAAATTACAGGAAATAGACCAACTCAAGAAGGGATTATTTGGTGGACTTTTCTGTTTGTTTTCTGAAGACCTGTGACTACCTAATATATGTGCACTTGTTTGGGTAGCCAAGGAGAATTCTTTCAAGCATTCCTTCAAGCATAATCACTGCAATATTGAATTCCACATGCTTGATGTCTCGGTGAGGTGTTGATGTATATAACCTTCCAGATTCTTTTTGACCTACACTTTTCATCTGAAGACATTATAAAAAAAAAAACAACCCTAACCTGAATAATATCACCTTTGTATTTCGAGATCCTGAAGAGCATGTAGCAACATTATTTTTTGCCCTGGTACTCACACGCATGGAAAGAATCCCTCAATATCTTTCTATCAGAGGAAAATCTGAGATAGAAAATATTTTAGAAGGTTTATCTTACTGGGGATAGCACCCATTCAAAGTGTTAGAAGGTCCTTCCATCCATTATTAGAAAATCTTTTCTATGGGATGAAAAGTTTCTGCCTTTACCATGTGGAAAATATCAATAGCTTGAACAGCTCTGCTGTTTAGGCTGAGCCAGAAAGAGTCTGGGTGAAACAGAGCTCCCAGCTTCTACTTTAGGCACTGAGATAAGGCTGGGGACCTAAACAAATCCTGGCAAAGACAAAATATTTTCTAATAAGTATTTCCATAAGAAATGCTTTTCTCATAATTATGCTCTTAATATTTTGGAATCTGAAATGTATATTTTTTTCTACTAGGAGAAACAAAAAAAAAAGCACAATCAGTTTTTCTTAGGGGGAAGAAATATATTTCAAAGAAAAGACTTTATTCTATGTACAAAAAAAAGTTGATAACAACAGCAAAAATTATACAAACCTTTTTGGGTACCTATTTTAGCCTCATACGTCTAGCTCAATTTTATGAAAAGTTTATTTCCTCTGTTACTGCATTTCTGCTGTTTTTACAGCAGCTGGGACGGCTGCCTGCATCCAGTGCATTGTTTGTCATAGGACCTATGCAAGTTGCACCTCACCCAAAACTGCTCTGGGCATGGGCAGTGGTCTGATAACTCACAGCCTGAGTGACCTGAGACAAGGGTATTACCCCCTGTGATTTGCCACACTCAGATGTTTGATTTGGCTCGGTGCTCACAGACCAGTCCTGTTTGGGTACCGTGGGATTACGAAGCGCAAACATCAAGGTCTTTAGTCAGGTCTCTGAAGCAGTAGGGTTATTTAGGTTTTTAAAAAGGAGTCAACTGTACTCTGCACACAGAAGAAAGTGTGATTGAAAGGCTTTGAAGAGACAGTCAAATATGAATTCTGCTTTCAGAATGGATGGAAGGGAGAAATACGATCTAATCTATCCATAAATAACTGCAAGTTTAGCTGTATTTGCTAAGGTTTTTAGTTTTGGTTTCATTGCTAACAGCACTGATAAACTTCCCCAACTACAACACATACAAGTGTGGAATCAAGTATATGCTGATTCATTTTGAATACAAAACAAAAAACTTTTGCTGTTTTTAAATAAAGAGAAACATGAGTGCAGTAGTTCAACACCTTAACACTTACTGTTAGATACAAATAGCCAATGCTCAAGTTAACATTTTGTGCTGCATGTTCATGATGTCCTGCCTGCAGAACAACAAAAGCTGCTTTTCTGTATGGCTCAGGAGAAGCTGTAGGATGTATTTTTGCTATATTCTTCTTCAAAGGCTTGCATTTCTTCTGTATGCAGTTTTAATGTTTTATTTTCTGACACAGAATAGTTTTCTTCCTGAAACTAGAAGATTTTGAAAGGCACAGTCTTAAATAGCCAGCATGGGCCGAATCAAAAGTCTTTTGGACTGATATGTCATATTCAAAATACAACAAATATTCCCTCTATCCCTACCTTTCGTTCCTTGTCCAAGGAGACACAGCTTATGAGTTCAAATATTACAAGTTTGTGCATTAAGCAACATCAAGAAACTGCCAAACAGAACAGTTTTGAATGCAGCCACTTTTGCTAGGAAGGTTATAGTCTTGCTTGAATTCCACGTAACTGGAAAAAAGACCTTCAATAGGGAATGTTACTGAATGAGGAGCAAATACTTCTTATTTATAGTTGAATTTAAAATACTGTATAAACTTTATGGGTACCATCACAGCTCAGATGCCTTACAGTGAAGCATTAAAAGATGAATGTCACAGGAACACACCCAGAGATCTTGGAATCCTGGAGTTACACATGATAGGGCTAGAAATGGAGCTTCCATTTCCAAAACCTCAGCACTTCCAAATGGATGTTTTTTAATGTCATACTGGAACCAAAACATCCCAGAATGAACCAAATATTTTGTTGAAGCCAAAGGTTTTATGCTGACCATACATAAAAACTCTAGCTTGTAAGAAAACAGAAATCACTAGATGAAAATCTACAAATGGCCTAATTTCACCTCAATAGAGGGCAGAGCAAGCTAAGAGGAAGAGGTCAGGGAAACCCGACCCAGTTTCATCAAAAGTTGCTGCTTTATCAGGTAGAATCCAAAAGTACACTTAAGCCATTCCTGGTAATTCACAAAGAACTCAGCTGAGCTGAAACAATTGTCAGAAACACAGAAGGTCTTGGCCCTTCTGACACCCCTGAGTTATTTGAAGCACTGCAATCAAAACGGTGCATCAATTAAAACTTCTTTGGGACAAGTTATTTAAGTGATGGAACAGCCACACTTTCCACAAAACTGCAATGGGTAGGTAATGACTCTCATGAAAACCCTTTTCCATTCTTCAGTTGTTGTTAAGGGTCTTGTGAAAATATCTTCCCACAAAAACACCACTCTCCAAGTTATTTTACCAACTGCACTTTGCTTTTTTTTGCTTTTTTTTCCCCCCAATAAAGACCTTGGAAAACCAGAATGTAAATTATTTTGCAGCTTCCCTCACAATGCTCTTCTTTCTACAAGATGAAATATTTTGCTGGCACCCATAGCAAATATATATATTTTAATACCAGTAGTATGATGGAGAAGCAAGGCAATTTAATGGTGGAAAATATTCTACTTGATTTTCCTCATTTCCCAATAAAATTGGCTGAACTTTATTTGGCTGTTCACCTCCACCAACTCAAGACTAACATCTGCTTTTTGGTCTATGTAGGTAATAGAAAGTTTCCATATATTTAGAGCTCATTTTGCATTCCTATAGATAGCAGAAAACTGTAACAAAAGTTTGCATTTACAGAAAATTGCATCCACGTCACAAGGTAGAGGAGAAGACATTCAGAAAGACTAGAAAATACATTATCAAATACTGCATAATCTACTTTGCTCAGTAGCTATTTTAACTCACAAAAATCTACTCTCCACTCATTTAGTATACACTCAGGCACTTGATAAACTTTTATCCAGGTTACAAATGCTATAGTATAAAAAATGTGTTTTCAGGACATTTCCTAATTTTTTCTGTCAATGTAACTGTGTTTTATATCTGGGAATGAGCTCTGAGACAGATGGCACTGCCAATTACCTGTGTAGGTGCATTAATAAAGGAATGAGACTCTCCCTCTCGTTTGATCAGCATATGCAATAGCATAATCACAAATGAGCTGCATCTCTCATGTTTCTTTCTCCTGCCCACTGGCTGCACCTTTGCCATGACTCATAAAACATTGTGGGCATGTGGGTTTTCTGCCCTCCAACTGAGTTGCTTCCTCCCAAGAGTGTGACCCCTTGCTCTCACACACACACTCAGTAAACCAGCAGTAGTGGGATGGGGTATAAATGCTTGCCTTCACTTGGGTGATGAGAGACTGGCAGTAGAAAGGTCTACACAGATGTTCCAATTCACGATTTTCTTGTCTGTCGAATTTCCACCCACATCATAAGGAGTTCAGGTCCTCCATACCACCGATTATCATCTAGGGAGGGCCATAGCTTTGTATCCAGCTGACACAAAGTGCCACATTAACCCCAGCAGCAGACAATCACCTCCCATCAGGAAGGGAGAAGCACCTCTGTGACACATACACCCCATCCACTTCTACCTCTCAAATAAGAGATTAAGACAATTGCTTGAAAACTAAATTTAAATCAGGTGAAACACTCCCTTCCTTCTGGCTACATGGACCAGGATGTTCGCATAGTGCATGGTCAGAGACCACTAGTGAGACACCATGTGTTCTTCTCCCTCAAGCACCTGAAAAGCCAGAGGGGAAACAAGGGACTGGTTCCCTAGTCACCTCCAGCACATTCACCAGGAGAGCAGCAGCAAGGACCTGGCTTTTTCTTACCAAGCACAGAGGTTCATCAAGGGAATAAGAATTTTGGAAACATGAACTTCTTGTACATTAGGTTTAGCTTTGATTAATTGGACAAGGGGAAAAAGGCTTTTATGATATATACAAACCCAGTAGGAAAGCACACGAAATAGAATTGATAAAGCTGACAAAAGCCTCTGAGTAAGAAAATGTAAAATTTAGCCTTTTTTAAAAGTGGCTAAGGCTGATGAGAGGACTGAGGCTAGAGTTACAGAAGTTTGACTTGGGCGTGAATGCACCAGTGTTCATGCAAGCTCGGGGTGGTTGGGAGGTGCCAGTGCTTTGCCAACTCAGTGCAAGCCCCTGGTATTCTGGAGTGCCAGGACATGGGCTGGAAGCACCGGCCCAGATCCCGGGAGGGGAGAGCTTAACTTCTAAATGCAAGTTTTAAGTGAGTTTGAAACTTACGACCCGTTGGAGTTGAACAGGGCTAAGGCACTTGTCTAGACTTAGCCAACCACACTTTGAAATAAAGCCTTTTAAGACTCAGACTATTCAGTGCAGTATTTTCAAAGCTTTATGCTACTGTACTCAAAATCCTGGGAATAGAGTGAAAACAGAGAAGACAAAATCCCCTTCCATAGGGCAGCTGAATCTGAGGTTTAGATTTATAAATAGTTTAAATCCCCAGGAAGAACTTGCAAATGCCCAGAATAAACTCCCCCTTCTTTGTCTATGGAACCTTTCCCACTCTCTCCCAGCCCAGATAAAGCCTCAAGTTCAGATATAAACCCAACTTGCCAGCTGTAAAAGCTTAGAAGAGATACTCACAATAAAGTGCCCCTTGTACAAAAAAAGAAAAAAGATGCAACTCTCTTGCCATTGGCTTACTTGTGGACTCTGAAAATCCCTAATGGGTGGTGAGTGGCATGTGGTCAGTGGTCAGCAAGGTCTCCTGCACACACACACACTTTCTGTACAGTCATCCAAGGAGAACAGAGGTTGTCTGCATTTGATTTCTGAGCCACAATTTCATCCTTTTCTGCCTGCACCCAACCACAAAGGAAAAACAACATCCACACTGTGCATTCTTTTCCCAGCTTGAGAGCTGCTCTTCCACTTTTCCTTGGGACAGCTCATCTGCTAAAAAGTGCTTCATCTCGCAGCAAGGTAAGCTGGGATGCAAAACATCAGGACCACAAGCTTTATTTTTTGGGGACTGCCAAAATTTGCTCTTGTAGGGATGTAGGTCTATTTCTGTCTGCAAAGGATTATACACTGAAACCACTTCTGACAGTCCAAGTTAAACTGTAAAGAGAAGGAGTGTGAGGATGGGGTAGGGGGCGAGGCCCTTCCCAATGTATTGATGAAAGACAAGAGTATATATCCTGTCATTGCTTGAAATCACTGGAATTTTTGCCAGATTATATGTGGTTTTCAAATTAAAAAAAAAAAAAAAAAAAGAAAAGAAAAAACAAAGACTGTATGATTTCCTTATGCTTTCCTTACAGTCTCAAAATTTCAGAAGTTTAAGGGAGCCTCAGAAATAACGAGAAGCGGGTGATGCTGGTTACTGTGGTTCAGCCAATTGTCCAATTTCCCCTGCCTCCCAAAGTAAATAAAAATAGACAACTGCAGTGTTGGTGGTGAGGGGAAAATACCAACATCTTTCTAAGATTTTCTGTTTCCTAAGAACAAGTGTTCAATTAAAAAAAAAAATAAAATTCAAAACCAGAATCTCAACTGAGATATTTGTTCCAATGAGTTCAGAGTAACAGATTGTGACACACCAGCTTAATCTTCAAGACACTGAAAAAGGCTCCTAAAGAAAGATTAACAAGATTCATAATCCTGTTTTAGAGACATCCCTCCATTAGGCCTTGCTGACCAGAATATTTCTTTTAATATTCAACAACAAAAGCTGTGAGAGCACCTTAAGAGATGATACACCTAGAAGAACAACACTGATCTTAAATTTTGAAAGATTTAATTAATTGTGCTACCTTTTACTAAATCATATGAAAAGTAAGCCACAAAGCAATATACACTAATTTAACTCATCTTCTCACTGTTTTACACTGCCACAAACTCAACACTGACATAATCTATGCCTTTCTCAAATAAATGTGCCAGTAGTCTAGGTTAAAAAAAGGTCTGAATGAAGAACGTTACCACCATAGAAATGTGTTCCTCTTAAGATTTTATACTGTAGAGACTATTGCATTCCTTTGAAATTATGACTAAGGCAAATTGTGCACATGCCACTCCAAAAAAGGCAGTATATTAAGCAGTTTCTTAGCCAGTCTTTCCTGAATTATTTAGACTTAACAAGGAATGATAAACCACCACAAAAGTGATATCCCTGACAAGGTAGAAGACAATACCAATTTCTTTTAGTTACTCATTTTAGACATCTACTACTACAGTTACAATGCCAAAAGTCACCAGAGATATTGTGTGGTATGTTGGAAAAGCTCATGGAAGGTTTTTAAACTGTGGGCATTAGGAGGGCACTCTGTCTCCTACTTTTTGCCACTAAAATGGCAATAGAAACTGCAACCTTTGCCTTTCTGGCTAAGGGCTTTTAAGGGCTTTTTTGGTTTTGTTTGGTCTGGGATTTTTTTTTTCTTGTGTTTTTCCTGGCTTTTTTCAGTTTTGTCTGGTTTGGTTTTGTTTGATTAGGTTTTTTTTTTCTGTTTCAGTATATGACAGGAGGAATATAGAATGTAAAGTCAGAAATGGGAAACTCTTGGTTGAAAAGTAGCAGCACTTTCTTGCTTGACTTAGGTTGGATACTTGCTCATATAGCCCAAGACTGACATGTTTGTGTAACGTAATTCATCCTGACAACCTTTGAGGAAGCAAGATAACAGAGACTGCCAGGACCACTCTGTGAAGAACAATAGGGTTTGAGAAAAATATCTTCTTTTGGTTTTGTTTCAGCCCTCCACTGCCAGCAGTAATAACACACTGTATTCCTTGAAACAGTTGAACATCAAGAAGTTCCAACCACAGACATCCACAGGGTTAATTTTACATTCTCATGGACTTCAGTTTAAAATGTATTAAATGTTAATCGTTTGAAATGTTTTTAGCCATAGCGCTGACCTGACCCATTAAAACAGAGCAATCCCTAGGGGTGAAAAGCGTGTAGTCTTTTTAACCTGACACTTCACACTTCAGCAGTAATGAGACTAAAACCCAAATGAAGTCATGTGTCGCTTCAACTGGAGATAAACAGAGCTAGCTCTGCTTTACTTGATGACCTCCCATAGTGTGGGAAGGCTCAGCCTGAAATTTTTCACATACATATCTAAGGCATTGAAACTCTTGTAACATTTTTCATTGTACAGTATTTTATGCTCTCATTTGAACCCTTTGATACTTCTCTCTGGGATTCTGTTTTGCCTTAAATGGTTCTCCAAGTTCCTTTTTGAAACAAAGGCTGCTAAACCCACTGTTGATGCCATGTCTGTTTTCTTTCGTCATAATGAAGTCCCAAGTAATTGATTCATAGCTGTTCTTGTTACATGAAAACTTCAGCATGACCCTCTCTGGGAAAGATCTGTTTTCATTCCAGAGTATCTGATGCATCTGTACAATTAAAATGCCATCTATTTTGAACCATTTAAAACAGAGATAAGCGGTGAGAAGAAAAGCAACCTGTGTAATGCAAAAAAACCCCCAACATCAGCATCTCAGTGTCCGAACTCTGTAAAGTTATTATAGGGAAACAGTTAAGTCCAGTCTCTATTCAAGCTAATTACTACCTAGATAACAATCTCACCTGTGCTGAATGGATCCAGAGCCCTTCTCATACCTGTATATCAGTATATGATTCCACAGTTCAAAAAACATGAGGCATGAGCTACACATTGTTAGACATTTACCACGAGCCCATTTGTGGCAGTCCAGCTCACCAAGGCTAAGTCAACACCTGACAAAGGCCAGTTTGTTGTAAAGGAAAACATACATTTCTCCCTTCCTACTTGCAAAGCAGGAAAAGAGTAGGGCACTAAATGTCACAGATGGTTTAAGAAACGTTACGTTTTTATAATCATCACAAAAAGAGAAAAAGGTAAGCCCTAAGTGACAGCTTCAACTAACAGAACCACCACAGCATCCATGCTGGCCTTCACAGAAGTGATGGAGAAGCAGAACACAGTTGAAGTGATGCTGGTTACTGTATTTCTGATCAATTAATTGGAAACAACAAAGTTTTTTTTTTAAAAAAAGTACTTTTAAATGATACAAATATGTGCATGCAGCATAGTACAGACTGGGTGCAAGAAGCATTTTTGTTTTCTTCAAATGAAGTGAGCGAGGCAGATGCTCTGCTCTTCTCCTGATATAGAGAGGAGTTTCAGGATGCTTGGTGGGTGATAAGAGGCTCCACTGCCCGAAACATCACATGCCTCCAGGGTTCAGGAAAACAATATCATTACTCCAAAATGTTCTGTTCCTCACGTGACATTAGCTAGGCAGGCTTCTAATTGTCATTCAGACTTTAGACTAGCAAGACAGACCAAAAAACTGAGGAAGGCAAAAACTTTGTTGTGACAGAAACCAGCTTCCAGATGAATGAATGACTCTTCTCCCATTGTTCCACAAAGAGAAGACAGAGCAATCAGTTCCCCAACCTGACAGCAAAACGGGAATGGCTTCCAGGAGTTGAACAGGAAAGCCAGAAGAGGGACAAGCCAAGAACCACAGGTTCAAAGGGCAAGGTCCCTTATGTTTCTTAGGGGAAATTCCACGATTTACACAAGATCAGAAGGGAGCCATAGTCTGAGCCATGATCCAAATTCAGATGTTTTTGGAAGCCTCATTTTTGACACAGTTTGGAGTGCTTCATCTTATCAGAAGAGAGCCTGGGAGTCTGCCTTGATGTTCCCAAATTACTAAGTGCTCAACTTAACTGCATGTCCTGCAATTCCTCTTTTCTTTCTCCCTTCAGGGCTTTCAGGGACAAGTGTTTCCCAGGACCCACAACCCCAGCTGGCAATAAACAAAGCAGGAGTGGTACCAATCTGCTGCACCCCGGGAAAGCACAGAGTAACCAACTGGGGTGGAGGGGGGTCTGTAGCCCACATGATCATCAGTCCCTCAGCTTCCCCCAGCACCAGTCAAGCATTAGCACACTCTGGCTCTGCCACAAACCTCCCAGATCAGCCCTTCATGCCAAGAGGGGAAGGCTGCAATAACAGGCACCCACAGTTGCAGCAGCGTGGGGGACACCTCAGCATCAGCATCTGGCATCAGAACTGAAAACACAGTGTGGAGGAAGTTCTCCTGCCCTTCTGAAATGTAATCGTAGCAGGTCCAAGCAAAGCCTATGTGCTACAGCTCTACAGAGCAATGAGGATCCAGTCCGGGGGAGCATAGAAGTCACCCATACACTCAGGGCTCATTGCCTTTTTACAACCCTGATGTATTGAACACTGGAAAGATTTCTTTTTTTCCTTGGGACTTTTTTTGTGTGGGAGGAGGAAAGAGTGCTTGTTCTTAGGAAAAAATCTGTAACAGATTTTTGATGTAAAAGACGCTCAAGCATTTAATAAAGTGGAAAGTTAGTCTTTTTTGGGAAAAAAACTCACAGCATTTATAGCCTTCACATATCTATGCCAAAGTTAGACCTCTTCAGAAGTAAACTTGGTGTTCATCAGGCAAGGATTAGGAGATCACAGAGAAGAGTGGGGCAAAGATTACTCATTACATCTCTTGATTTCTATGCAGCTAGGGCAATTCAGTGCTTACTAGCAGTATTTTTACAGGTCATGACTACATACAGCAAAAGACACAAGTGTCATTCCCCAGTGTGGGGCCAGGACACAGGAGAGGAGGAGTGATCACAATTTCTTGTAGCATTCTCTCCTCAGCCTAGAGAACACAAACTACAAATGCAGATAACTTTACCCCTGTTTAGTCTGCATTCTGCCCAACCGTGTCAGTGGAAAAGCTCCCTGGGAGGTGTTCTTAACCATCACGAGGACAGGGAAGGTACAGCTGATGCCTGAGGAGAGCACCACATGGGGTATGAGGACATACCATGCCAGAAACCCAGAGACAAGACCCAAAATTCTTGTCTCAAAATGCTCCACATGACACATAAACAGACTAAAAGCCACTTCAGCTCTCAGCTAGATCAAAAGCAAGAAAAACTTTTTGGCACAATAAAAGAGAAAGCAAGCAAGGCTTTATCATATGATTCCAATCACAGACAAGAGGCCTTTCAGCCCTCCAGAGATTAGCTTGAATGAGCAGCGTAGGTTTGGGGCAGAATAACTCTCCATTTCTTAGGAAGTTAATCTGTCTAATTTTGGAGGGGGTTGGTGAGGGGGCTCTCGTCCTCAGGAGATAAGCTGCTTTTATAGACTTGGCAACTCTTACAGCTGCCAGGGGCATTAACAAGGCTCATACACGCAGAGTGATCCTCTCTGCTCTCAGTAAGAGCAAAACTAGAGCTGCTGGCAGCCCACTTTACAGCCATCAGGCCACACCACTGACAAACAGGTTCCCAAGCATTACCAGATTGTTTGCATTAGTTTACAGGAGACTTCCATTTGTGGTTTTGTTGTTTTGGTTTCTTTTTTTTTTTTTTTAATAGCGGGCAAGGAAAGTATCAGCATTTTCCTCAAGCATAACTACATTTCTGACATGTTAATTGCTGCTCAGAAAGCCTGCAATTAGCCAAGCCTAACTTCATTGCTCTCCATGTCTATCATCGAAATCATAATTTCAGACCAATTAAAGGAGCCCCTCACCCACCTGATGAATCGGGTCAGGCTCCTTTGACACAAAATCCCTTTTGTGGTGGATACAATTACTTGAGGGATGATGCTGGCCCTGTCACCAGTTGCAACAAGGCTCTTTCTTCAATAAAAATTTACTGACAGAGAAGGTCTGCTTTCTGCCCCCGACGGAAAGGATACAAAACTACTTCAAGAGCACCTTTGAATGCCATCCATCCCACTTTCTGCCTGGTTAAGCTTTTTGAGCCCAGTTCATACTAGCTAATGTGAAAGGCTACTCACACTCAAACCTCCCCATATCATTTGTGTGTCTTGCCATGCTCCCCATAATAATCTTTCCTTTACTAGTGACTTAATATTTTGGCCACATCCTCATGACAGGATCTCTGAACCATGAAGGCTAGAGAAAGCAGCAACACAGAGGTCTCTAAACACATCCCCCTACCTTTCCATGCCTCCTCTGAACAAGAGCAACACCTCCAAACATAACTGCATCCCCAGGTGCTGCTTCCCTGTTGTTCCTATCACCCTTTTCTTTCCCCACGTGCATGGCAGAGTGCTCTCAGGATGACCATCAGACAGAAGAGAGACCCTGTTAGCAATATCCATTTGTGCCACAGGATTAAGTACACAGTCCAATCATGGCATCTGCTCTTACTCATTTTGGATACTCACTATAATGAGGATATCAGCAAAATTTGTTCATGGTCACTCTTTAGCTGCCTGAAGTGCATAAAACACCCCTAAATACTTTTGCCTCCTACAAACTCTCATCTGTATCTCTTGATCCAGATTAAGATAATCTTCAAACTAGGTGGGGGGTTTCAGAAGTCGCTGTCAAAATACAAGGGATTATTTTCAGCGACACATCACTTCATAAACTTGGTTGCAGTATCTGCCATAGAGAAAACAAGTTTCCTGAACCATGCACCACCATAAATTCTGCTTGCACATTAGAAACCACTTCAGGGAGGCCACTATCCTTGTGTTATTACTTCATTACTGCAGTTGATATACAGAGCAACTGTGGAAGGGTAGTGAGGTACAAAAGTTCTACTATTTATTTTGTCTCTTTCAAAATACATGTAGTGTTTTAATCTGAATTGCCTGAACAAAAGTTGCATAACAGTAAACTTACATTCCAGACCTTTTCAGCTATTTCTTAAAACTATTGATGAGAAAAATAATTATATAAATATAATTATTGATTAGAAAAATAATTATGCAAGCAACATGTGACTGAGAAAAATCCATTTGAACCTTGTGTCATAGTACATCAGAGCATCAAAGCCTAAATTCTGTCTCTCTTTTGCCATGGGAGTAGTTGTAACACAGGTGCAGCTGAAATTTACTCCTAAAACATTGGTAAAGAGGAAACAATTTTCCCTTCATCTGGATTTGCTTCTCTTTAAGAAGCACTCACACTCAACCAGGCAAAAAACAGCTTCACAGTGCAAATTCTCACAGATTTCTCTCTAACACTATTCAGCATCTCAAAAACCAATGACAAAGAGCTCAACATTGGTCTACCAACTAACAGTCAAAAATTAAGCTTTTAAATAAAACAAAAACAAAGCCTTCCACAGCATCTGCAGCCTAGGTTTGAAAAGCAGAAATATGAGGCCATTTTGATATAGGAAGAAGTAAGAAGGATGCCAAGGTGCAGCCTTAATCAAGGTACATGCCTTCCCTCTGCAAACCAGGGCAGTCTGACAAGTGAGGAAAAACTGCTGCTAAAACAAGGGGCTTCTATGGTTAAGACAAAGTAAAAATGATTCCAGTAACTACAACATCATTCTGGAAACCCAAGTTTGGCTGCTGGCCCACCAGGAGAGTCAGGAGCAAACACAGCATGGCAGGCACAGGTACAGCAGAGCAACAGGAGGAGCAGACCTTCCCTCCTGCTCTGGGTGGTACCAACAGCAGCAAGCCAAAACTTCTCTTCCATTCATGCCACCTTCCTCAGACAAGGGTGCTCAGATCCCCAGCCATCACAGGGGTGGCAAAGCTCAGCAGAAAAAAACCAACAATTTCAAGAAGAAAGACATGAAAAGCCTTTAGCTAAAAAAAGACAAAGTAATTATAACATAACTATATTTACTGTGAATTCAAGAACCCTTTTTTTTTTTCTCCTCCTCCAAAGGCTCACAAGCAGAAAGGAGAAAACTTCTCATGGGTTAGTTAAAGCCAGCATGCTTCTGTACAAAATGCAGGTGTTAGCCTGGGGTTATTCCTGTCCCTGAGCCTCGCAGCTGAACCACAGGGGATGCCACGCTGAGGATGACTCCTCCAGTTCACTGGAGAAGCCTAAGCAGAAAATACCACTGTTCAGTCATGCTCTTTCCTACATATGACACACCTGCTTCCTCCTGTGACTAATCCCCTTTTCTGTTGTGGAAATATCTGGTTATGAAGACAGCGTGGGCACGGAGAGGCGGCTAACAGCCTGCGGCACTTGCTGACAGTCCATAAACATGGGTAATGGGAAGACTGTGAAGAGCAAATAGGCTGTCCTTCAGTGACAGCATCATTAAGTACAGCCTGCCAAACACAGTCTAACCCCAAGGCAAACAAAATGAACAGGAGTTTTTCTGGACAAAGATGCCAATGGCAGCCTTAGCAAGGGCTGAGTTGCACATACCTGGGGCAGCAGTGCCACTTGCAAGCCCCACTGCCCCCAAGGATGGTCACAGGAACCCACTGCCTCCTTAAGCCATGTGGGCTCAGCTTCTGGTGCTCTTAAATCTCACTCTACACAGAGTCCCATATGAAGTCTGGGCAAGTGAAGCAAGTCAGAGAAGCACCCATCTGCCTGCAAGCTGCTGCTGTCACAGAGAGCCTGGGACTGAAACAGCTTCATGACAAATGACACCACTTCACCCACAAACAGAGGGAAGAGGTATTTTGGAGGATATTTTATGTGTGGGATTTCAAGAACACCTGAAGCCTTTTCAAGGAGTTCCCTACAATCCCAGTTGACAGAGGCATTGATTAGTTCTGGTCTGTGCGTGTTCCACATCAAAAATCTCAAACCCCACCTTACTTGGGACCCAAGATACTGTCTTCATTGTTCATGAAAGCACATGTGAACATTTAACACACAATGCAACACAAAGACAGAGTAAAAAAAGTTATACTCCAGCTTACTCTGACTAATGAATAAAACATTCTCTGACCAGACAGTCAGGATGATAATAAAAGCTCACTTAATATGCTAACAAAAAGCACCATGAATTTTGCTTTTGGTTTCTTTTAGTATTGTTAAAACGTGCTTAGGCCAGTCTTTAAATCCTTTTTCTGATCTACATTTGCTGCCTGAAGGCATCTCTCCAAATAGAGTTCTTTCCTCCCCATCTCCAGTAATAGTCTATATTAAAAATAGTGGAGGTTTAAATATAAAAACTGAATATAAGATTTAGTTCATACATCCAGAGTTACAAGAAACTTCTTCCTTCTCTTAATGACGGTAGGTTTGTTATGATGGAGGAGTTTCCACAAAGATTTCTCCTCACTGGGCCTGCTGTGCTGAAGGATGCCCTGAACAAATAAACTCCTGATGAGATGTTTGTAACCTTCCTAGGGGGGGACAGGGCAGTGGTTTTCCCAGTTCAGGTTCTAGAAGAAATATCAGCTGGAAGCCATTTCAGAAGGAGTCCATCTTGCCAATCCCCGTAGGAAGGTTCCTTAATAGACAAGAGGGATGCAGCCACCATGTCCCCAGGTGGAGGAGAGAGGACACCAGTGGAACAGCACTGCAGAGTGTGTATTGCCCCTGCTCATCCCAAACCTGTCAGAAGGACTCCTAAAGAGACCAGGTAGTGGTTTAACCCTCCTCTTTTACAAGGCAACCCCTACATTTTTCCAGCAGGGCTCACTTCTACCAGCAACATGGGTTGTAATCAAAGGCAGAGAGAGGACTAGGAACAACCTGGAATTCTGGACAGGTCATAGCATATATTAAATGTCTGATCAAGGATGCCCAGTGGGAGTGTAATAATGCAGATACTTTTATTAGTTCTCTGCCTGTGTTTCTTTGCAGACTGTGCTGCTGACATTTGAGGCTGCAGCACTTAGGTCCAAGACTCCAGCAGATGTGTCTCCATGAGCTTTTCACTTGTCCAGGCTCCCACCAGGAGATCTTTCTACCACTGCAACCTTCAAACCTTCATCTGAGCACAGCTGTAGAAATCCAACTGTGAAAAAATGCAAAGTGTACCAGCAAAACAATGAGTTTCATAACTTAAAATACTGCCTTCACAATTTCCTATGAATCTGGGGGCTTTTAAATGTGAATCCAGAGACAACAAAAACCACCATGCTTTACCATTTCCCTCTTCCCATTCCCTTTTGAATTTTTGGCAAAGCTACTTATTACATCTAGTTTTAATCAGACTGTGAATTCTCCTAGACAAGGATTGATCCATATGTAGAGTGCCTTGCACAACAGGAGAGCGCCAGTTCAGATCAAGGCTTCCAGATGTCAGTATAAACCAAACAAAACAGTATGTTCATAAATGTCAGTGCTTGGAGTAGCTCTTAAGGTGTAAAAGGCCAGTTGTGTATGTACTTGCTTCATTTATTTAGCCGGGAAAACTGTCTGGCTTCCAGTTTTAAGCCCCACAAAAGCAAAGGTAGTCCCTGAGAATTGCTTGAAGACTCAGGAGTGGCAAGATACACACTCATCATTTTACAGCCATCAATTGACATTTTCTTAGCTAATTAATATGCCTGCAACCAACATAAGTGAAAGATACTAGAGCATACATCAAATTGTAATAAGCTTTTACAATCAAACTGTTTGGAAATGTAGCTCCCAAGTTCATATTTATACACTATAATGTTTCCAAGAGGGAACAATATTTTCTACTCTAATTCTATTATGTAAAAATATGTTTTCCCTGCCAGTAAAGCATATGGGACAGTTTTTCTGTTGTTAATAAATGAAGTCATACAGTACAGATTTTCACATTTAGTATCCTGAAACTAAGCCCTTTTTGGTAAAAAAACTTGGCTAAAAATAATCCTAAACAGAAGTGAAATTAAGTGCTTTCCCATAATCTTCTCCGAAGGGTGAACTTCTACACGGTGTTTTTAAATAGTCATTGAAACACAGCAATCACAAAGTTTCTCAGTGTGGATCTTTCACTGAAGTCTGTTGGTAACAACTCTCTAAGAGGGGGGGTTGCAGAAAGAGGCTCTCAGGAAGATGCATGGTTATGCTTCTCAAGCTACACAGAACAAAGCAGTGCTCTCATTCAGTTGAACCCAAATGCTTCATCAGTCCCCCAGAATGGTATTCACATGCACAGCTTTTCAACTTGTCTACATTCCACTCCAATTTTAATGAGTCTTTTCCGAGTACACAGGTTTAAGTATCAGCTTAAGCTTTTGTGCTGTTCAAACCTAAATCAGAAGAAAGTAGGTTTCAAAGACAAAGGGGAGATGTCTAAGTTAGCATCTGGGCAGGACTGAAACTGGACATGACATGAACTGAAAAAAGAAATCAGACCTCTTATTTATTAGGAAAAAAGGTGCCCTTCAGCACCTTTATTATTTATTAAAGGTGCACTTCAGGATATAAAAAAATCCCAACTCTCACTCTTTCATTAACCTTAAAAAGTGGTTTTATCCTAAAGAACATATTTTAAAATGTGAAAGCCCAATATAGCTTTCTAGCATTATATTTTTCATAGCACATTTCCTAATACAGCAAACGCCAAAATAATGATAAAATCATAGGAAAAACTTGCTGCATAACTTTTTTGCTGATACCAAACTGCGTCTCACCACACTAAGTCTGAAGAATTTACTTCGATAGCGGATAAGTTCT
The DNA here is from genome assembly GCF_030490865.1 of Poecile atricapillus. Taxonomy (NCBI): domain Eukaryota; kingdom Metazoa; phylum Chordata; class Aves; order Passeriformes; family Paridae; genus Poecile; species Poecile atricapillus. The sequence goes on from NC_081250.1 coordinate 66,261,035, forward strand.
GAAACAAATCAGCTGCTATAACAGAAAGAGAAAAGAGTCAAAGCTACTGCCAAATACCTGAAGTATGGAAATGAATAACTAGCAAATGCCATTCCTGTTCTTGGCCCTCCTGACTCAGCAGGCAAAGAAATGGCATTTAATTTTGCATGACACCACACAAGTCTTGCATGTTCTGCTTCAACCCACTTAATCTGGCATGGGTGATGCAGATCAGTGATAGTGATGTAGAAAGGGCAGTATTGACAGGAGTGACACAACTCAGATGCCAAGAAAAAGCTAGTTTCTCCTTCAAAAGCTAAGCTGGAAGGTGTTTCAAATGAGAAATCACTTCCAATCACTTGCAGAACGGTAGTCTGCTCAAGTGGAAGAGAGGGAAGGGTCCATCTCTGATCCAGCTGTGTGAGGAAACTGGGAAACAGGCACAAAGGACAGATATGGGGATGTCTCCACAATGATTATTTATACACCTTACTCCTTCATGGGCACTCTGACCCCAGTCCAGAGCCTGAGTGCCACCACATTACTGCCTCGACCCTCTTCTCAGGTATCCTTGCAACCTTCTCTCTTCCCTGCTGCACAAGCACACATTGGATGGGAGCCCAACAAGATTCACCCAACCTCATGCATTTCCTCCCTGCCCCTGGACAGGCAGGACCCCCGGCAGTGGCGCTGCCCACTGACCCTGCTGCTCCCCTGCCACAGGCAGCCTCCACCTCACCCTCTGCTGAGGATCCCCAGAAATCAGCTCAAGCAGAAGACTATCCTTCAGGCCTCCTGTCATTCCTCTCCAGGACACAAAGCTCCCTGCCAGCTTGCTTAAAATCTACTCTATTCAAATTTGATTTCTCAGTGCCTCTTCTTTCCACGCCAGAGCTGCCCCCACTCCCCATGCTCTGCAAGAAGCCAGAGCACGATGGCCACGTATTAAAAGAGAATGGCAGTGTCTTGCACTTCCTTCTGCAAGACCACACTAATTTAACTCATGGTCAGGGTGGCCAGCTGAGCTCCTTTACAAAAGAATTGCAAAAATGCAAAATCCTTTTACCACTTGTCTCTTTATCCAGCAAACCCTTTGGTTTGGCGTCCAAACTTCCAGCTGCTGCTCTGAGAACCTGAACTGAAAAAAAATCAACCTTATTTCTCAGAGTTGTGAAGTTGTCACAATTAATTATTTGCCCTGTCCAGATTTGACAAAACAATAATGAAAGAGTGGGCAGGCCATTGAGTTAACAAAGCTGGACCAGACCCTCAACTAACCAACCAATTCCATCAGCATCCTCCAGCCCAGGAGACTTCTAAAATCTGTTGTTATAAAACTTGAAACCTTGTTGGGAAAAAGCAGCCCCGGATTTATTGGCCCACACAACAGAGGCAAACATGGCTATAACAACCCTGGAGCCTCCCAACAGCATTCACTTGTCCTGCACTCCAACAAAGAAAAGAACTGCAATAAAGAAAAATAAAAAGGAAAAGCAGCAGATGAAATACATTCGTGATTTTGCAAACAAGTTAAGAAACAAACAACTTTGTTAGAGGGCAGATTCATCTTTGGACTTCTTCCCCTGAAGCAATCCACAGAAATCTGCCTGCTGAAAGGGAATATGAATGGGAAAAATCCATTTCATGAGCCAAAGACTGGTTGCGAATGCCTGGGGATTTTTGTCAACTAGCCAAATAGGGCCCTCTGGCTTGTTTTCATTCTTCCTTCTGCCCACTACCTGCAATCAAAACCTTTTATTTCAGTAGAGGACAAATCTCTACTGAAGGCCCGTGAGGGAACACTGTGGGTGGATGGCAGCAGCAGGTGAGCAAGCGTGCACTCCTGCCTGGGGTGACAGACACGGGTACGTGCCTTGATGTTTTAATCCAGAGAGCTCTTTAAGGACCTGTAGTTGCACAAAAGTTATTCAGATGGTGTGTCCTCAAGGCAGAGGACAGCTCCAGCCACCATACAGGGGCCCTGGCACAACTGACCCTTGTCTCAAGTACTTTTCCATCTTTTTCCTTGACCATTTCAGGAGAAGCTGTAGGTGCATTGGCTTGTCTGCCCACAGCTAAGCCTGCAGAGCCCCATGCCTGGGCTCACTGCAACTTGCTGAAGTGACAATCCCCCCTCCCCAGCAGTAGCAGGTGTTGCCAGGGGTCTGCCCCCAGGCTCCATGCTACAGCTCTTACGGAGGGACCCCTGCCAGCGTTGTGAGCAGTCAGCCTTCCTCAGGGACTTGATAAATAAAGGAAAAACAGACGAAAGAAGGAAAAAGCAGCTGTTCGGAAACGAACTGTAAAAACATCTGTAGCGCACCACCAACGGCTTCTGGCTGTGGCCACAGAGCGCTTTAAAGGGCCATGAAGTTCCAGTGGAGAACTGGGACCTAAGCACTGTGACTAGAGGGACACCAGGACCAAATGGCACCCCCAAACAAACAAAAACAGAGCAAAGCTGAGTCATGCCGCCACAGAGAACCCTCTGCTTTTGGGGCCAGGCAAAAGAAGGAAAGACAAAACTATAAATGAGAAAATGTCCTTAATAACACTGTACTGCACCTCCAACAGCCCCTCACAGATCATGATCCTTTTAGCGCGTGGCAAGAAGGGGAGATTTAAAAAGGGCTTTGTGACGTTTTAGTTTATTGCTGGAAGGCTGGCGGCTGCACCACTGGAAGTGGTTAGTTCACACACAGATGAACTCCTTCACTGCCTGCACTTGACTAGCTGACAACATACCAAAGAAACATTAAAATCAATCTATTTGGCTTCGGTGCATATCATTCCAGCACAATTTTATGCATTTGCTTCAGACCTAGCAGGAGGGGGAGAAAAAAAAATAAGAAGGTTCAAGGGTCTAAGTAGCTCAATTTATTTTTCAGTAACTAAGTTACCAGAGACTTGTAGGGAGATTGTATTTACTTTCTGGAGGAGGCTCCAAGTTGGCAGAGAGGTCTTTGGAAGTACATATTTCTTCACGTTCTCTTGATCTCAGTGTGTGGAGATTCACTTAACAGCTGTTTTATGTGCAAATATTTTTTCAGGCATGTCCTCCCCAACCATAAACAGATTTTTAAAGGAAACCCTCTTAAAAGAAGTTAAGAGACAACAAATCTCTGCGCCTGTTCTCACTCAGACCTGGAGAAGAGATTTGAGCAAAGCCCAGAGGGTCTTCATAACACAGAATGCTGAGGGGATTTAGGAGGGGGGTTGAGTTTTCTGGGTTTTTTGGGGTTTTTTCATTTTTCCCTTTTGTTTTTAATGTATCAATACTGATACAGAAAAAAACAAGGTTCTGCCTTCCTGACAGTTGTACTTCATCCCTTTTTCTACACATGCATGCATTTACATGGATTGATATGTGCAATATCTGTATTTTTAACCTTAAAATTACAAAATCAACAAGAAGCAACAGAGATAGTCACCTTACAAGAGCTGCAATTAAATCATGTAAACATTTAGCTGCCACACAAACTAGGCACATCAGTGTATCTATACACATGTGTGCCTACAAGCAGGAATGAAGAATTCTGGGAAGAGTGAGGCCAACCCACCCTACCATTTTCTGGGCCACAGATTTAATACAGAACATTTGGGGTAACTGTTTATGAACACATCTAAGAGCCTACAAAAACCACTTTAAGGTTCTTACATCATACTACAAAGTTATTTATGTTAAATAACTTCAGTTCATTAGAACTAAAAAGGATTTGTAGACAGGGCTTCTAAACAAATATATAATTTGTGATTCTAATGATAAACTGTTAAGAATGCCAATAAGAAAAAAAAATGCAAAACTGGTTTTAAGCCCTGGAAAAGGAAAAACAAACAAACAAACAAAAAAACTAACAGAAGAAGAGGAAAGACAAACTGTATTTTGAAAGAAATAGCATTCAGCACCAGAAGAAGCACCTCTGAAGCCGCCTGAAAAGCTAGGATGGCAGATTCTAGCTCTGAGAGGGGAGTCCCACAGCCTACATCCTTTGGTGGCAGAGACAGCTTAGAAGTTGCTATCTGTCTTTCTACTTCTAGGGTGTCATTCTAGACATCACATCCTCAATGGCTCTTGCTGGCCCCTTGTTGTGCTCAGTGAAATGTGTGTGAAGCCAAGCTCCAGGTCAGATCTGCAAAACAATCTAGCTAAAAAAAGCAGAAGGAAAGGGGATGAAAGTCAGTATTAATGCTGATGCTGTGGTTTATTGGTGTGGTTAATCCAGTTTTAAAACTCCTACTACCAAAGAAAAAATTTTAAAAGGCGATAAAGAACCAAGAGACAGAAAAAATTTCCTCTGGTGGTTGAAGCTTGCTCCACTCCTTGCTACTTATTTGACTTTGTATTGGCAGGCTCCTGGCCAAGTCATCTGTCAGTCAGTGCCTCCCACAGGCAACATAAGGCCAACATAAAAGCACCGAGGTAGCATTATATCCCACGTCATCTGTTCACAGCTGATCCAGATCACATCCATGCTGCAGAGTGATCTGGTCTGAGACAGGGACCTGGGGCCAGACCACAGATCCACAGTGGAGTCATTGCTTCACATCAGTGAGTAGGCAGGGCAGTTGACAAAGCCTTGATGAAATCTCCTTCCTGCATTTAGCAGTGCCATTACCTCTTCTGCCCCAAGCTGTCAGCCAGTAATTAGGATCTTGCAGGTTGTTTCCATTAGGAGATGAAATTGGAGCCAGGTATTGAGCTGGCAGAAAAATAGCATTTCCAGTTGTCAGGAAATTTTCATTTCTTTTGAGTATGGTTTTGGGCTAAATTTGATGTATTTTTCTGCAGCTAGGTAGGGATCACGGTTGAGATCCTCCTGTAATACCTGTGCTGGAATTGAGGACCCAAACATTCCCAGCACCTCCTTCACAGGGGAGTGCTGCTACATGAAACACATTTCTTCTGGACTCTAGATTCAGCAGCAGCTCAGCAGCCCAAGATATTTCAAGTGAAACAATGCAGGGTCAGCTGCTGGCATGTCCTCCTTAATCCTTGCAAGTTTTTCCTCGAGGCAATACACCTGATTCACAGAGAAGTTATCCCTATGCAAAGCCCTGCTGTCCTGAGTAGACCAGAGGGCTCTGCTGAGCTCTCCAAAGTGTCTTTCTCATCCCCCAAACTGTAATCCAGACTTGTGCCATCTATATTCTGAACTCATAGGAGTAATGGACAGTCAAAACAAAACTCAGTGTCTGAGATAAAGTCAGAAACATCCAAGAGAAGGGGTATGGAAAAAGTAAATCCTCCATCTTGGAAACCCATCACCCCACTGAGTAAAGAGGAATGATACATTTCAGACAGCTCACAGGTGAACCAGAGAACCACAGAATCACAAAATAAGTTGAGTTGGGTGGGACTCATCAGGATCATTGGCTCCAGCACCTGGCACAGCACCAGCCACAAGAACCACACCATGTGCCCAAAAGAACCCCCCAAATGTTTCTTGAACTCTGTCAGGCTTGGTGCTGTGACCACTTCTCTAGGGAGCCCATTCCAGTGACCAAACACCCTCTGGGTAAAAATACCCAACTTAAACATCCCCAACACAACTTCAGGCCAGTCTCTTGGTTCCTGTCAGCAGTCACCACAGGAAAGAGATCAGTGTCTGCCCCTCCTCTTCCCCTCATAAGGAAGCTGTAGACTGCAATGAGATCTCCCCTCAGTCTCCTCTTCTCCAGGCTGAACAGACCAAGTGACCTCAGTCATGGCTCATATGGCTTCCCCTCAAAGTCTTTCACCATCTTTGTAGCCCTCCTTTGGATGCTCTCTAATAGCTCAATATCTTTCTTATATTGTAGCACACAAAGCTGCCCCCAGCACTGTAGGTGAGGCTGCCCCAGCTCAGAGCAGAGCAGGACAATCCCCTCCCCTGCCCAGCTGGCCATGCTGTGCCTGATGCCCCCCCGGACAGGGCTGCCCCTCCTGGCTGCCAAGGCACTGCTGACTCATGTTCACAGGGCCCCTTCCCATGGGGCTGCCTTCCAGCCTCTCATTCCCCAGTCTGTCTGTCCATCCAGGGCTGTCCTATCCCAAGTGCAGAATCCAGCACTTTCCCTTGTTGAATTTCATACCATTGGGGATTGCCCATCTCTAATTTGTCACAGTCTCTCAGCAGGGCCTCTCTGCCTTCGAGGGAGTTCAACAGCTCCTCACGGTTTTGTATCATCTGTGAACTTGCTCAGTGTCCCTTCCAGTCCTGCATCCAAGTCATTTATGAAGATGTTGAAGAGCACAGGGCTGAGGATGGGGCCCTGTGGAACCCCACTAGTGACAGGTCACCAGTCTGATGTCACCCCATTCACTGTAACCCTTCATGCCTGACCTGTGAGCCATCTGTTCACCCACCACATGATGTGCTGCTTGTCCAGAAGGATCCTGTGAGAAACAAGGTTTACTTGTTTCAAAAGGTATCAAAAGGTTTACTGAAATCCAGAAAGGTTTTATCAGCTGGCTTCCCTTGGTCAACTGTGTGGGTTACCTTGTCATACAAGAAAACCAGGTTTGATAAGTAGGACTTTTCCCCCATGAAGACATGCTGGCTGTGACCAATGACTGAATTGTCTTTGAAAAACTATGGAGGTTTTTCCATACCTCCCAGAATAATAATCTCCATAACTGTACCAGGCACTGAAGTGAGACTGACAGGCCTGTAATTTCCGGCATCCTCTTTCCTGCCCTTTAGAATCAGGACATGTCCTTGCAAAATCATCAGGAAAGGTTTTGAGAGTGATATCAGCCAGCTTATTGAGGATTCTCAAGGGGGTGAGGGCAATTCATATCACACTCACTTTTCCTGATAGTTGCTGTGAAGGGTGTCTTTCCAAATTTCAACTTAGGAAAGGGAAAAAAAACCAACAAAATCTCTTGAACTAGTTTCTTTATTTGAAGCAATCCTCCCACCCATCAAGAGCTACTGTTCTCAAGGTTACTAATCCTTCTAACCAGCCAAAAGATCTTATTCCATTTTCCAGTTGTCAATGAGTAACTTGTGAACACCCTAGATCTGTTAGCTAGAATAATTCATTCCACTCTTTTTCCAGGGCCTGTCAGCTGCAAACAGGCCATTCACTGCCATCCCATTGACTTGTTCAATTGACACTAAATCTGCAACTCCTTTTCATTCACATATATAACCCTACTAAAATCTTATGCCAGCAACAGATTTCTAATTTGGCTACTCATTTGACTGCAAAAAAGCCCCAAATGAAAACAACAAAATTCTTGCAGGATCCAGAAAGGACACAGAAACACAGCACTGCCTCCCAAAACCATCATGCACAGTGCATAGACAGGAATCGGTGAAAGCAGTCCTTCTGCAGGACTGCAACTTGGCAGAGGCTCAGCTTCCCTGTCCACTCTGTATCTGTAGGTCAGCGATGTCCATGGGTATCACTACAATTTATGCTGATACTCACTTTTTGGGTAATTTCAGGGCTTTCTAAAAAGTCAGTTTTAAGATCTCCCACCTGTCTTGAACCAGAACTTGGCCTAAAAAACCCTGAGCTAGGACTGGATATTTTCATTCAAAACAAAACAAAACCTTGAAACATCTGTTTGCACATTTTTCTTTTTCTAATTGTGGGTATGTCCAAACCAAACAATCTTGCCTCAAAAGGTTACCCCCTGTTTGTGCTTTCATAACTCAAAGTCCATATTGATAACAGGTTTACTTTTTTCCTAGGTCTGTAGTTCACCACTTGGGTATCTGCTCGAGGACCTCTAACGAACAGGTCTAGAACTGAAATAGCTGGTACTGCTACCTACTTTTTCTCATCAGTGTAACACAGCTTGCCTGGTGCACAATCTGCTTAGCAGACCAAGAGGAAGGGGTTTCCTGCAGCCGCAATGCAGCTGATGTGCTGGTAACATCAATATTGCGCTTCATCCCATTCCCATATTGAGAAGTTTTATCATGAGTCTTATATTGTACACTTATATTTGTTGTGTATATATTCAAAATCCTTGAGTCAGACACTAAACAAAACACAGCTCCTTCTGGTATTAAATGGCATATATAAAGGTATCTTTCTAAACTTCTGCAGGAGATTTCTGAACTAAAGACTGAAGAGCAAAGAACAAAGGTATTAACCAACTTGCTCTTCGCAGTCAAGACAGCAACCTGAGGAGTTTGATTTTTGTTGCTCATTTCTGCTCTAGAAATACACAAAAAAGAAAGCCTGGCAATCCACTCCCTACAGTTTTCATGTGGGAAAAGGCTGATGGGGGCAAAAATCACAGAAGTGGTTGTGGTTCCTGGCAGTGTGCTCACAAGCTCATGCCCTGGAGGCAGGGGCTGTAAGGCAATATGTGAGCAAAGCTTCCCAGAAAAGAAAACCAGCAACATGCAAGCAAAGGGACAATTTCCAATAAAGTCTCTTGATACTGCTCCATGACAAGCTCAAAAACTGAAGGATCTGCCACCTTTTCATTTGCTCAACCAAAATAACAGCCAACAGAGGCTGAGGAAGGGCTGGGGCTGATCCTTCTATCTGTGATGTGGCACTTAGCAAGTCACACTTATTCACAGCCCTAACCCGACAGAGTCACATTGATGAGATCACAGAAACAGCTTTAATAGACTGGACCAACAACTCAGGAAGCCCAGAGCCTTGTTTCCAAGAGTGGCCAGTAAGAAATGTCCAGGGACAAACGCAAGGCAATGAAGGAGGATCAGCACCCTGTCACAATCTTCCAGCCATCAGAAGCTCAGCACTACACAGGGAGTCTTGGAGAGGAAATGGGGGAGAGGAAGGGAAGGAGAAGAAATCCCGCTCATAGGACAAACTGAGCTGGAGCTGATAGTAAGACACACACAGATAGACTGTAAGCCAACAAAAAGTTGGTAAAACAATGAAGGTATAAGAATGAAATTAATGACAAAAACACATGTTCTGAGATAAAATCTGAGAAAAACAGTAAAGGAATTTTTGAAGAACTGTGCAAGAAAAAGTTATGAAAAGGCAAGGTCAACACTAAAATACTTACATATGACTGTATGAAAATAACTGATTTTTCAATTATTTTAAAAGAGAAGCAAAAAGTTTTTTCCAAAGTGCTGCAATATGGTTATTTTCTTTGCACTCTACAAGCTAACCTCCAAAAGATGATACTTTTTACCCTTGGTGTTTTTCACAATGCATGAGATGCATGTTTTCTGCATAATTCATCTGGACTAACAGTTTAATCTGTGCACACTCTATCTTTTGGCTGATTCTTTCATTCTAATCCTACTCTGGCAAAAAAAAAAAAAAAAAAGAAAAAAAAGAAAAGAGGAAAACTGTTATGCAGAGATCCACTGACAAAAATAGATTCAAGAGACCAGCTAGGTAGCTCCAGTTGGTAAACTGAGCTTACAGCAAGAAAAACCCTCCAAATTACGTTAATGAAAAATCAAATTAATGAAAAATAATGTTTACCATATTTAAAACATGTCCTTCAAGAAAAAATGTCTGTGGGCTCTTAAAAAAAATGAAAGAAACTTTTGCAAATAACCATCACATATGCCAGTAAAAGGACGGATAAAAGAATCTTTCTTAATGGGAAAGACACTATTTTTTTAAACTTTTCTTTTTCTTCCCTTTTTCATTTCTATTTCAATAGAAAGAAGAATTATGTCCTCAAAAAGTCCAAACCATAACACTTTAGCTGTTTTGTTAAAAAAGCTAAAATGTTAATTTTTAAAAAAAGGCTGACCAACCATAATGCTGAAAGCCAGCAGTGCAACTCATGACAAGTCACACACTGTTGGTACCTGTGAGCCAACTCAGGCACAGACTCCAAAATAACTGCAAGCTGGTGGCCCCCAGCACTTCCAGAAGAAGAGGCTAGCAAAGGTCATGTCCAGCCCTCCCTCTCAATCAGGTATGCCGCAACAAGGTTTGCATAACTTTATATCCATGGCAGGGATGCTCAGGCCGGTCTCAAGAAGTGGAGGGGATCATGCTGGCACCCAGTTCATGCCCAAGGAGGGCTGGTCACACACAGGACAAAAGACAACTTGGAGTAGGAACTCTGGCACCCATCACTCAAGAGCCTTTTCCTCCTTGCAGATGTAGTTGAGATTAGGTTAGAGCACCACTGAAATTCAACAGCAGCAAAATTACTACAAATTTCTTTTCAAACTTATCCGCTCCCTCAAAATATCACTTGTAGGGTAATTCAGCATCTCAAACTCATAAGAACACTCTTTCAATTTCTTTAATATCACCATTTGCCACTGCTTCCACAAAAAAAGCACTGCATTTCTGCAACGCTGTACCAGCTACCACCAGCAGCTCAGCAGCAGCCTTACAACCCAACTTGCTCACACAGTGCATCAGTGATCCACCTCACTCCTCCACCCAGGAATCTATGCAGAACTGTTCCTGCCTGACTCATCTATTTCACCAATCCCACATTTCTCTCCTCTCCATCACTGACCAATGCAGAGTCCTGGCCCCAGCCTCTGGCCATTTTTTCCACTTCAGCCTGACTTATTACTCATCTGTTCTCACCACCAACAACTAGGAACGTGATTTACCATCTGAATTCTTCACTGCCACGTATTTCAGAGGAGTCCACAAGCATCCAAACTCACCCTGGCACCAGCCACCTCTCACCCATGAGGGCTAGCAGTTCATCAGTGCAAACCACAGTGTGTATGAAACCAACCCAGAAGTCACACTGTGAACACTGGCTGGACTGTGGTAGAGATTGCTGCTTTCTTCAAAGTTAAGAACAGGAAGACCCAGAAATCAAGCCCTTAGACTGAAACCTCAGCATTTGTGTAATCAGCAAACCGGAGGTTTAAATGGTAAAACCCAAGGCAGCAAGGGTGTGATGTGGCACACAGCCTCCCACATTCATCCACAAAAAATACCAACACCTCAGAATTATTTGATCAAATTACAAGTCCTTGCATTGCTGAGCAGACAATGTTCCTCCACTGAGGCATGGGCTGTCTTCAATTGCTGCAGTAAACCCACAGCAAACAAACTCAGAGCTGAGACCAGCATCCGCATTACTGTAAGAAAGGGGAATGCATTTGCATTTCCAGCCTTCTCAGGCAACTATTGTCCATTGTTCAACCCACTTGGTCTCTGTAACTTCACAGTATGGACATCAAAATGGCCAGAAAGCCCATTTAGCAAACACAGGAAGAATGTACTCCTCTCAGCTCCAGAGAGTCCATAAGGTCCCCTGTAGAATATACCATGAAATACCTTAAAGCCTCTGAAAATGGCCACAGCAAACAATGTGGGCAGCAAATGACAGGTTACCTTTACTTCAATGACTGCTTTGTGTCACAAACCCTATATGAACTCTTGTCATCCTTCCAAAAAAATAACTTTAAGAGGAAAGGCTCCTTTCTGCCCAGGTTTGGGCTTTGCACTGAAATAGAAATTTGCTTGCTTTTCTCCTGCTTGGTTGACTGACCCAATTGCCCACACACTGTTCTCCAAAATGCCAAGTGATTCTGTATATCCTGCTGAGACCAACCATCAATACAGGTCCATCACTCAACACAAGAAATGATCCCTCTGCTCTCCACCAAGCAAAGAGTTCCAAACATCTATTTATGAGCAGATATAAAGTTATATAAGTCTATTTATGACAGGCAGTTCTAAACCCAGACATCACCAATGTCTCATTTTCTCTTTCAGCTGCACCAGCCTAAAAATTATTTTCATGTATACATGCCTCCCAGGGACATGGAAGTAAGATTAGGTACAGAAAGAAGACTATTTTGCCTGTACAGAAATAAACTTTGTACAATCCTTACTTTTCCTTAAAGATTAATAAACCACATTAATCTCTAAATGTGATATGAAATACTGTAAAATGCATATTCCTGCATATTGATACACAACACACTGCATTTCAAATAATTTATTTCATGTGGGTAGACACATATTTTTCTGTTAATCTCTGAGCATTTTGCTACTCTGTCCTCCACCCCTTTTGTTATTCCTGTCATCCCGTCATGTCCTCTTAGCAGTCAAGGGCAGAGCTGCCTTCTCTGTTATGTATTGGTACAACGCCCAACACAGACTTCTCATTACGAACTCCAAGCCCTGCTGTAAAAGAAATAGCAATTAAACCCATGAATAAATAGATAAATTTCTGAAGAGAATGAACAACTTACATAATGACACAAATTCACAAAAATGCTGGTTTCGTGTCAGTCAGTGCTGCAGATGCCAACTCCCTCAAGAACCTCCATATTTTATAGGGCTTTTTATGGCACGCTGGGACAGAAGTGAGAAGACGACAGCCTAAAGCCAGCTCTTAATCAAATGCAGATTTACCTATGGAGCACGGACCAATAATTAGCAAGTTACATTAGGAAACAGCCGGGGAACCAAAATGACTCCTGGTGGTAATGAAACCTCATGTCACCTGAATTTAAAATAAAACCCTTCAAGAAAAGACTCTTCAGTTAGCCATCATTTTTTATTACCGGTATGTGGGACACTCCCTGCTAAAAATTCCTGCTTTTTTGGGTGGAGACTGATCACTTCTGAGCCATTTCTTCACTGAGTCTGAACCACCCACATCTACCAGGAACATTTATTGTGATGAATAGACCTATTAATACCAGCTTCACCCCACCCTATACTGCTTCAGAGTATGGAAACTCAATGGATGTATCTGGTTTTGGTTAATATGCCATGACTCTCAAGTTTTACAATAGGAAGGCAGACGAAACACGTTATGTATTTTATTGTAGTATTCTGGCACATTCTCCATAAAGTGGAAAATTCAACCTATCAGGGATGCAATTTTCAGTCTTTGCTTACCAAATCTTACATAATTCTTTGCCTTTTTCCAAAAATATTTTCTCCTTTGTTCTTTGGCTCTTTGCCAGGACAAGCCAAGAGCAAGCTTTAGGTCCTCCCAGGCTCAAGTTAAAACCACATCCAAAAGGACAAGAAAAGGACAACTGCATGTGAGGCTTAGTGTGGGAAAATCTTTCAGGAGCAGTTTTGAACAAGCATGGACTTGCTTCCACCTCATCTTTTAAATCCTTGCCACATCTAACATCTGTGGATGTCAGAAATTAAATGCTGATGTAAAAATCAACATTACAACCTGATGAAAACCCTATGCAGGGGTCAGTCAGAAGAACCACACACAAAAAGGCAACAGCTTAGATTACTGTGAGCTATTCCACAATTACAGATTGCAAATTTGGAGCAAAGAATATAAAAATAAGTGTGACAGGTCAAGGATCATAACACAGTCAACTCAAAAGGACAGCAGAAGTGGGGAAGACACTGAACTGCTTTAGTTATGAGGGAGAGGGCAGGCATATGAAGCCTAAGATGAGGAAAAGAAAATGCAACAGGCTTTCAAACCATACACACTTTAAATATAAAATCCAACTCCTCAGAAAAAACAAAGAGTGAATTTCCTTATCCATAGGACAGCTGAGGCTGCTACAAGGCATCCAACACCCCTTCCAGCACTTCACCAAAATGGCTTCTGGATGGGGATGCCCCAAGTACAGGACCTGAGGTGAGCTCTGTATGGAAATCCTCTCATCAAAGTCACTTGTCTGCCTCCAAGGTGCTGGAATAAAACCCTTACTTTTCCATGTTTCCTGTCACCACAGGAGATGCTTGAAGGCCACTTCCTTGTGGAACAAGGACTCCTTGACAATATGCTCCAGAACAACTTCATTTTCATGATTACTAGTGTGACCAGGTCACAACTGTCCCTCCCAGCAAGGCAACTTCCTAACTACTTCGGCAAGTCTTGCTCCTCCAGGTGGGAAGCACTGAATAACCAATGCAGGGGAGGGCAGGAGGAGCCACCACTGCTTCATCTACGTTTCAGAGCCAACCAGGACCCTGGATCAGGGAGAAGCAGCATTGCAATGACTCCACTTTCCCCAGCACATCTGATAGTGCCATTAGCACAACTGGCTGCCAGCTACCTGAGTGAGAAAAAGAACAACTGGATGCTTGTGAGGAATGATCAAATAAAAATTTAATGTCTGAATGAACAGAACACCTGGCAGAATGACTGAGGTCCAACCACACATACTGGTGGCACCAACAAGAGCTCCAGTGCTGCCCAGCACTGCTGAGGAGGGGAGAAGCCTTGAGCTCAGGCCGGTTCCACTGCAGACCCTGTAAACAGTTTTGGGCCACTTCTTGGCAGACCTCTTCAATTTATTTTAGATTGCCAGCACTTGCCAGAGGGAGCTATTGGGAGGCCCATAAAAATTGAGTTTCCTCTCACAGTGTCAACTGACGAAGTAGTCTTTGCTTCTTGACCTCAGTCATTGTAGAGTGCTACCGCCTGCTGTTACAGAAAGTTTCTGTGTGACAGTAAGCAGGCTGACACCTAATTGTTACATTTGACCAAGTGTTTTAATTAACAACAGAGTGTCTCTAAAATAAACTCTTAGGAGGCTTTGGCCCACATTCAGGAAAGCACTTAAGTATAAGCCTTAGACTGTCCCTATTCAGGAAAGCGTGTGCTTAAGTGCTTTCCTGAATGCAAATATATTCCCATCCTGGGGCCTTAAAAGTGCACTAAATAATAAAATTTATTGCAATTTGACTTCACTGTTGTCTTGAAATGTTTATTTAGCTGTTTCTTTATTAAGAGTCAAGTCACTTGAATTTCGTATCTATTTAACAAGCCTTTCTGCTTGCTGATTGCATTCCAAGAGACAATCTGTTAATGCTGTTCCAGTTAAACTCTAGGGCTTTTTCCCCAACTATCATGAAGCTGTCTCGTTTTCTTGACACACCACTTACTCTCACACAGGATACCTACTGGCCACACACCACTCCAAGTAATTTTGCATGCAGTTGGAGATCTTTGAGTCTGTTCTCCACATAAGAGGAATATAAAGTTAAGCTTTATCTAAACCGATGCTCGTGTATGGGGCAGTCACTGAACAGTGTTCAGTCACTGCTTCTACCAGTAGTAATGCCTGTATTGTTGTACCAATATAGATGTCACAAGTCAGAACAAAAAGCCAAATTTCAGCTAGCAGATCCTTCCCCCCGCAGCCAATACAAAGTACCTGTGTTTCACATCCCTCACAAGCTACCTCCAACACCTTCATGCTGCAATCTTTCAATTTTCCTCATAGAAATCCGATGGTGGTGAGCAGGAAGGGAAGAGCACCTGAGCACAGCATGCACACATCCGTATCAAAAACTGGGAGAAGAGCTGAGGTGTGCTTTTTCCTTAACCAGTGCTCCTGCAGGTTCTGAAATGGGAACTTGAAACTTGGGAAATGAGGACAGAGATGTCAAATTTGTCAGAACCACTAGAGCACAATGAAGTGGGAGGCAATCATTCTTTTTCCCGTGCTCATTTGGCCCATAGTTACACTGTATCAGTCCCACATTCCATGACTGTCATCAACAATCTGAGCCTTCTCCTGCAGTCCTGTGAAGAAGCATCAGGTATTGACCCAAGCTAGAGGGCCTCAGTGTCTCTTGTGGGGCAAGAGCCTGCTCAGACACCATTACTGAATTACTGACAATCTCTCACATACTAAGGCCAGGACCAGCGATGAAATCTTCCTCAAATCAAAGCATCAGGAGGAGCTTGCACGTTAGGTATTTTCTCTTCCCTCTGTAACACTGGGAACAGTTCACATCCACCTCGGAGCAGCACCTAACAGCTGCTGCACTGCTGTGAGGACCCAGGACACCAGTGACACTGCTGATCTCACCTGCTCCCAGCACATCTTCCCCAGCAGCTTACAGCTGCAGGTGCTGGTTTTCACTTCTTCACTCCTACTCTTTCTCCAGAGCAGCTGGCTGGAATCCTGTGACGTGTGAGACGTGGAGGAAAACTGGAACAGATTTCTGTGGAGCTTGCTGGACAAAATGCCTACATCATCTTTGTTTTCAATAGCTCTGAGGGTCTTTGCTTGTCCTAACATGAATTTACCTTTCTAGTTCAGACTTAGGCTTTTTGTGTACACCACCACTGCTAATGAAAGTACCAACTGTTGTAATCTACCTTACTACCTCTGCACTCCAAGCACATAAAGAAATGCCAAAGTGATGGAAAACAGGACATTGAAGTGATTTAACATAACCTGCACAATATACAAAAAAAAAGTTTTCAAAGGCTGGGAAAAAAACCTGCAGCTTTATTTATCTTCTGGCTACACAAAGAAGGAGATGCAAATATTGGTGTCCCAACTGTGACCAGCAGGTACATAATTAAGGGAACACTACATGAAGACACATGCTTAATTTGTTCAGGTGGCAAGGTTAACAAAATAAGCTCAGGGAATGAATGCAACACAAGAAGAATGATTTTAAAACTAAGAAAAAGCCAGTCAAGATGAATCACACATCTCAGTCAAATAAATGAATAGTCTGCTTGCTTTAAACTCAGTCATAATTGGTTTCCCCTCACCTTCCAAAAATGTATTTAAAAAGGAAAATAGTATTTATGGCTCAAGTTAAACCACAACCACTTTATTCATCCGTTGTTTCAATTTTTCCTTAAGGCTTATGATAAAGACAACCCGAAGCACCCCACTCTCCCCACAGCCTTTTCACATACACTGCATTTAAAGAGAAAGAACAAAAGTCATTATGATGAAGTTTTGTAGGAGAGAAACATTGAAAGAAAAGAAAGCAGCATAATTTTCCTCAGACTTCTCTTCTGGGCACCACCAGAGATATCTGACCCCTCACTCGAGCAGCTGCTTGAGGATGCACAGGGGATCTCATGGACAAAAAGGCTTTCAGGACAAATCTCCTGCCCCCATGAGTCTTGTCTCTTTCACACAGTGCTGTTCACACCACAGTGAGGCACCATTACTAGTGTTTACATAAGTCTGAATCATGCAAACTAGGAAAGATGGAATAAGAGGTAAAATAATCAAAAGCTGCATCAGCAAGACCTGT
This sequence comes from Poecile atricapillus, assembly GCF_030490865.1. Lineage (NCBI taxonomy): Eukaryota > Metazoa > Chordata > Aves > Passeriformes > Paridae > Poecile > Poecile atricapillus. Next base: position 66,277,892 of record NC_081250.1, read on the forward strand.
GGTTTCAGTCAGTGGAAAGCATTATTTTTAGAAAACCAGAATCTCTTAGTCACCACCACCATCCTTCAAATTCACTTGCCTGCACAGGCAAGAGCTATGACCCTCTCTCTGGTCCAGTTCATTTCTCTTTCTGCAGAGTTTCTCCACTCCTTCATGCCCATGAAATCAGGCACACATGGCCAGCCCAAGCAATTTGCTGAACATGACCCACCCCTGACCAGCTGCTGCATTTACTACAACTCTGGTGGAGTCCCCCATATTTTGCTTGTGATTGTATCCAACATTCCCAGGGCTGGCTTCTTCCAGGGGTCTTCCCCAGTAGTGCTTCACATGTACCTCAGCATCAGATAAGCAAAGCAGCTTTCACAGCTCAGCTGCCCCAGAAAGCACTTTTTTTTCCTCCTCGACTACAGCTTGGATTTACTCAACAAGAAAAGACAGAAGTAGCAACGTGTGCCCTTCACGTGGCAGGCAAATACCCTGCAACCCAGCCAGAGATGATGTGAATTGCTGGATAATTGACTTAAAAGCTTGAATTGAAATATAGGATGGCAAATCACACGCAATTCTGCTGAGAATTCCCCTCTTCTTATCTCTTGCTTCTTTCCATCCCAGTTAGTCTGAACACACCCACATGCTCAGGGAACCCCTGCTGCAGCAGAGGGCAAGGTAAAACCAGTGGAGATCTCCACTACAGCAGCTCTGACACTGAGCATGTGGCAGGGAGCAATAAGACAGCGACAGGGTGGATCCCACCAGGATGCAGTGGCCAGGTACTTTTCAGCAGCAAGCTCTTGTCTGCATGACTTCCTGATGTGACTTTTCCCACCTTATCTTTGGGATCCAGAACCGACCTCGAGTAACTTCCCACAGGCAGGAGGGCAGTGAGGAAAGAAAATCCGTGCCATGGAGACAAACCATGAAACCCACAAAGGACAGCAAGCATCTCCTTCCAGGCCACTATGACCTGGGCTTAATACACAGTCCCAAACCTCAGATGAGGTTTTGTCTGTGCTGAGGGCAAGTTTTTCTGTCCTTACCCCTCAAACAGCAGTGAAACCTTTTTTCTGGGTAACTGCTGCCTCTGACTCTGGCACAAGGCTGCACTTCCAGCAGGAGAAACATATTAGAAAACCCCTGTTTGATATCAAAGCCTCCACAGCCCTTCACATTTTTTGTAGCTTCATACAGTTTTAGAAAATTTTGTTAATTTTAAAACAATTAGTTTATTTAACTATGATATTTCTCTTTTCTTGATTGCTGAGAAGATCTGTAGTACAAATCCTGGTTTTTCTTCCATCTCAAATTGGTACAGTGCAAAGCCAAGAATACATATGTTGCTAGCTGGAAAATAAAGTGCCCTTGATTCTTAACTTTATTTTGGACAGTTCACTCCAAGTTATTAAAAGCCAAATTCAGTAGTGAGAAAATATATATAGCTTCAACTGTTTTGTGTGGGTTTAAAGTACTATTTGCTTTATGAGTAAGAGATTCAATAATGCATATATTTACATAAAAATAGTTTTGACATTTAAGTTAACTTCTTGCCAAGCTGGTGCAAAGATGGAAATGTAAAAAGCATAAGCACAGAAATAAGCCCCTATGCTGTAAGTCTGCTATTTACAGGTAATTTTTTTACTTGGCAATAATACCTGAATGGTATGTTTTATAGCACTAGACCCAGCCACTCTGAGTCAATTTAGTGTTTATGGAACGTGCCAGACCAACAGTGTGAGATTTAAATGCTCCATGCCAGCCTGTATTTGAGCTGGGGTAGGGGCTAGGAGAGTTTCCAGAACCCAGGCCACTGATGGACCCCAGTCATGTTCTGCAGACACGACAAAATCCATGATAGCACAACTCCAGTACCCAGCAACGCGAACACCTCAAACCCCAGGAAGCTTCTGAAGAGGGTGGCACCAACCTGTGCTGTGCAAGAGCATGGAGTGAAGCACAAGTCAAAACCCCCAGGAAGGCTATAAAATGCCTAAAACATTAAAACTGATGCTGTTCAAAAGTGCCTTACTCCGCTAGCTCTGAGGATGACCATGCAGCTGTTCCTAAATAATGGATTTGATGGAGAGAAGACGTTGGAAACAGTCTTTTCTACTACAGTAACCAAGATTCTTTTTTTTCCCCAGAGCAATTAGTCAGCTCAGGGATGTCAAAACATATAACTGGGCCGTGAGACAAATTACAGTGTAAGTGCTGCTACTTTGCCAATGACCTAGCAGGCTTGGCCCTGAGATTTCTAATGTTTGAAGTTTCATGTTCCTTGTTCAGTATTGCAGCACTTCTAACGACATTTTAATTAAGATGAAGTGACAGGCAAACCTACCTGCATGGATCCTTCATATTTATAAACAAATAACCACAAAGCCCAGATGACCAAATGGGTGATATATTGGTATAAAAGAGAGAAATATAAAATACATATGCATATACATTCATCAAGCCTTTAGTTGACAATTCACTCTTCTGCAAAAGTTCATGACAACTGGCTCATCAATACTTAATACTCTGTCCCAGCTGAATGGTCTGACAATCAACAGTAATCTTTACATTCTAAGCATCATAAATAAATTAAAATATATAAACAGAAACAATTATTCAGAGCTGAGGGTAGTCTTGATCCTTACTGCAGCCTCATGTGTTACATATTTTTTTCTGCTGTGATCTCACTAGCAATGCATCACTGTTTTTAACCACTCTGAGCACTGATTCTACGTTCAGCAGCTGTGTTTGTTTACAGGGCTTGAAATTAGCACAGGACAAATGGACTTCATCCAACTGAAATTTTATTTTGGCATTTTCCACTACACTTCACAATATATTGGTCCTCATAGACCAATTATGTATTTGCCACTGACGCTGGCCAAGGAGAGTGCATAAGCAAAGATGGTGCTCGCTAATACTACACAGGGATGCTTTTATTGCTCCAAATGCAGGCTCCTTAATTACTAAGCACAGCCCAGTCATTTGTAGCCAGGAAAGTCCACTACTGTATTGTCCATACTTTTTTTTCCACTAGGAACATAAAGAATGTCATCAAAATCCATCTTTGCACTCTGCCAGCTCAGTAAGAGTGATGAAATCCAATGATATTTTACATTTAAAGGGACCTGCCTGTGCCCTTCACACTTATAATTGAGCTCCCAAAGCCAATTGCAAAAGACTGTAAACCAAATTAAAACAAGTCAGCCCTAACATCATTTTCCATTTCAACATTCCTGTGCTTCTTCATGGACGTGTATTTCAAAACAAACAAAAAAGCAGCCCTTTGCCCCTATGCACTTTTCATCTCCTTGACCATTACCTCAGCACAGAGCTGAGGGTGCTTCAATTTTCCCCATCCTGCTCTAGAATAAACTGTTAAAGAGGAGTTACCGAATTCACTGGAACATGGTGGCAAACACTCCCACCAAGTTCTCACACATCTGAAGGTAAGTGTAATTTTAAATGCTCACCCTAGTTATTCAGAATACGTTTGTAAGCAATTCCTATTTATGTTAGAACTCACACAAGAGACAAACATAAAGTGCATTAAGTTGTAGTTTAACGACTTTATGCTGCTAAAAATACTCTGATTCTGTCTTAAAAAACATGTTGTAGAGAAACTACCAAACAGGAAGCACCAAACAATTTCTTCAGGCAAATATCCACAGCTAATCTATCAATTAAACCAATAAGCCCTGATCAAGCACCTCTCTGGAGAGAATAAAGTTAGAAGTACTATGCAACTTCCTGAAATATGTATTTCTGGGGACTGAAGAAGCCCAGGAACATTTACTTAGCACTTAAGTTTCTGAGGAGCTACGTCTCACTATTTTTAACTTTCTTTCATGCAACAAACTCTGATAATTTAAAATAATAGCAATGATGATGTTCTGACATAGCAAGATGCATGAAGAACCCTGTCAATGTAATATATTGCACTCTGCCATGTAATTATGTTATGTTGGAGCAGAGTGTTGGAAAACTTAGTATAATCATTAGCCGAGCACTGAATGTTTTGATTGTCAGACAGGTTGTATATGATGCAAATATATGACTCAGAAATGATTTCACATAAACATTTTGGTAACAGTAATCTGACTCATAACCTCCAACATAGAAAATAACAAGCTGCACAAAACATCTGCGTGCTCTGAGCAACCCCGGCTCACAGCAACCTTCACAAGACTCCAAGCACAAAGAGACCAGAGATCCTATTGCTGAGGACCTGAAGCTGAGAGGTGTTGACACCTACCTCCCCAAAGAGAGTCAAAGAAGGAGCAAAAAGTGCTGTCATTCCCACCAGGGATCCCTGGCAAAGAGCTATGATAGTGGAAGCCATCTGATAGCCTGCCCAGTGGGCATTGCTTGGTTTCAGTCCAGAATTAACTGGGCTAAGATGGGAGGAAAGGTTTGTTGTAATTCCACCCCAAAGCTTCACCATGTCAAATATGACACAATGCACAATTCTGCTATTCTGCTATTATTCATTCATTAGGAGGTGGACAGCTTCTTTCACAGCCCCCTTCTGAAGACAAATGTGCAGTCTTGAGTGACAAGGAGGATTTACCGTCTGTTATTTCAGAGGAGGTTTGCCATGTTTATTCTGGAAAGTGCCATGAATTAATGAACTATCTCTTCAAGCCTCAGTGCATCGGAGCTGCCAGCTCTCTGGCTGCCAGAAGCAACAGACTGTTTTGGGACCCCATAAAACTGTTTTTACTGAGACTAGAGATAGCAAAAGTATCAGGCAGACCCAATCCCAATAGCTTCTGAAACATAAAGGACTCATTATACCAACTTTATCTGTTACACTGCATTTTTATGGGGAGTTTCTCAACAGAACTGTCAGTTAACTCGGAAGAACATCTACTATTAGCTTCCCTGCAGCACAGGCATTACCAAAAGTCAACCATACCTTCATTAGGCTCTCCAATAGTTTCAAGCTAAACATGTCCTAGCCTGTGACCTCTTTCATCTTTCCTATGTTCAGCTATTGGCAAGTACGTCTGAAGAGCCATATCCCTAGTGAAGCATGGCTGCAGAAGGCACAGACTGCAACACTGGTGAGCAAGGTTCACAAGCAGGAAGAACTAAAGCCTAAGCCAAGTGAGAACCTGTAGGCTCCAGCTGATTCATGCTGCCATCTGAAAAAAATGAAAGGTTTCACCAAATAAGACCCTCTTACTTCACTGGCTCCTTGAGCCACCGGAGGACTGGCCAGGTCAATAAAACAGCACATAGGCTCATAGTGAGATTGCAGGAGCAGAAGCAAGAATTTCAGGGACCTCATCACAGCTAGTGATGGCCCAGTCATAACCTCTGAGCCTCAGCTTAGTCATTTGAAAAATCAGTATAAGAGTGATTGACATTTGTCAGAGCACACTGTGAGACTTCAATGCTTATGAAGTGTTTTGAGGTTCTGAATAAGAACAAATACAAAGTAGCATCTTGATGTTGTCTAGCAAGTAACAAGCATTACATATCCTGGAATGCTTGTTACTTGCAGAATGGAACATTTTTGGAGAGGACAGCTGCTACAATCATTAGAGTGTAAAAACCATCACTTGCAAGAGACAAGACACAGACTTCTCAAAGAGAAAATCTATTGTAGTACATTAAACAAATGTATTTTCTCTCCAGCCATCTTCCACAGCATAAGTTGGAACTTCCTTAGATATGAGGACTGTTTTTTTTTTTTAAAGTCTTTCATTTCTCTTCACTCCCTTCCCCCTCTGCCTTTTTTCTTTGTGGGTTTAAAAAAAAATAGAAATTCAAAGCACAAGCCAAGAGATTCACAATCACCAAAGCCTGCAGAACATACAGTGAATTTTGGCAGGACATGCATGTTTATCCTTTTCATATGCTGTTTAAATTATTTTTATAAACAAGTCATTATCTTGCATAGCCACTGCTTGGTCCCTTTCATGTCAAAGATGTTTGATGTTACAATAATTAAGCAAAAAGGTCTGCATGCTTGAAATGCTGTCTCAGGATGATGGTTTGTGGGCAAGTGAGGCTGCTGCTTTTTTAAAATGAAAGGTTTCTTTGCCCCCCATCATTTAAGCTGAGCACCTGGATTCTGTACTTGTGGATCAAATATTTGTGTAGGTATTAAAACATGAATTTCAAACCAGGCTTAAATTTTAGAACTCTCCTCCTATTATTTTGCATCAAAATTGTGCACACATGTCAAGACTTGCAGAGAAGCCTCTCCCTGCTTGCACACAGAGGTTTTGAAGAACCAGGCTTAGCATCATTATGAAGATTCAGGTACATTAAAAGTGTGTAAGGCCTCTTCCTGCACCACATCACCAGTGTGGCCAAAAGCAGTGAAGAAATGTGAATGGGAAGCCCATGGTAAGTGACATAGGAAATGCCTCCGCCTTTTTCCCAGGAGAAAAGGGTCAGAGGATCTGGTGATTAAAGACTGCTGCTTCTACTTCTATTCATCTCAATTTGGACAGAGGGAGCTTGCACCTCTGTGCCATGAGGAATTAAAGCTCCAAACACTTCTATAATCCCTGATACAGAATCTTTATCCACATATCTTAAAGCAGTTTGAAAAATATGGACGTTAGGCTGCAGCAAGTGCTTATGTTCAAACAACTTTGTATTATTACAGAGTTTACAAAGGCAGAGGCAGACAAGTCTTTTGCATCTTGTGCGCATTAGTTACAGTTAAACCTTATTTTTCAACTTGTTTGGATAATTTTATTCCCTGTAAAAAGTCTGGAATTGACTGTTAAGAGCTTTACTCCTCCGGATTTCTCTCTCAAGTGGTCTGGAAAGCTCAGGAGAGACAAGGATGCAAGAAGGCACATCTGTTTCACACCGTAGCTGCCAACCCTTTCCTCCCTCCAACACCTCTTGGCTTACATGTGTGACTATCAGACCCTGCTCATGAGCTCTAATCTGTTCTCATTTTTTAAGTGCTCTTTGTTGCCTGGTGTGGAGCTTAACACTTGTGCTTCATTAGACATTATGTCACCCTTTAGCCCTTGTACAAACAGAGTGTCTAATACCTTAACCATACACGCCACACGAACGAGATGCAGTGAGTGACAAGATAAGAAAGCTGCAGCAGTACACTTTGACATAAACATCCCTGTGCATGTGTTAAACATGGCACATTTTACAGCCTGCACTTCATAAAAGAAACTGTGGATCTCCATCTGACAAGATTTTGGGTTGAACAAATATATATGAGTTAAAAGAGTGCTTCACATAGCCAATTCATACATTTCTCACACTGCAAACAACCATTAACATACATGGAATAACACATCTTTGGAATACTGTTTGAAAACACTCTCTCATTTACTATCAGGAAATTTGACTCTTCAGAACAAGTGTTAACATTGTCTTGATTAATTTGTAAAGCTATTCAAGCCGTGAAGTACATCTGCACATTCAGTATATTTCCAATACTGCGCTTCTGTTTTCATTTTCAAAATGTTTTTATTTATACACTAATATTTGACCTATGAATGTTCCAACTTTATATGGAGCCAGCTGTTCTAAATTCTGGTTATACTGAGCATTCGTGCAAAACATCAGGTGATATCATTGGATATTTTTAAGGGGAAAGTTCACAGGAAAGCAGTTATGTATTCTTGTGATTAACACCACATTGGATCAAAACAGTCATGTCTAGCTCTCTGAAAAATACAGCTACTGTTTTAGTTAGCAGAACACTTCGGCTCTGTCTACATTATCCTTTTTTGCCAAAAGTTCCCACTGTTGCTACCACTGATTCAATTCTGTCATTGTGCTATGATGAACACTGCTACGTAAAATAAAAAGAGCTGAAAGCAGTGCTGTCAAACTCTTTGTGCCCTTAACAACAAAACAAAAAAATAATCTCATTACATCACCAAAAAAACCCAACCAACCCAAAACCCAAACAAAAAAAAAAAAAAACAAACTATTCCAAAACTCTACCCAGCACTACAAGACTGTTTCTTAAGTAACTGAAAGTTCAGGAAATGCCACTCCAAATCCATGGCAGGTTTTAGGAATCAAAGTCCATGACGAGGTATTAAACACCCCTGCAATCCCACAGGGACTCAGCTTCTTTAATTAAGCTTTTTTTCTCCTGCAACAGCCCTGCAGCAGCTGCAGCCCCATGCCCTTCCCAAAGCCACTGTGTGGGGGAGCCTGCTCTGGGTGCAAAGCACTGGGCCACTTAATGTGCTGCTGCCAGCCACCCCTGCTGCAAGTGCTGCAGCTCTGCAGAAGGCACCACTCCTCAGCCTCTGCCAGCCACAACTGAAAAAGAGGTGGGAAGAAACGACTCACTGAATGTTTTTCAGGCATGTCTCCTCACCCTTAGCATACCATGCTACAGAATCCCAATCCCGAGTGCCCTCTTAAGTCCTACTTAGAATTCCAGCAGTTTGGGCTGGAATGCATCTTCTCAAATCATCCAGATCAACTCCTGCCATGGGCAGGAGCATTGTTCAGTAAACCAGATTGCTCAGAGCCCCATCCAGCCTGATCTTCTACAGTTCCAAGGATGGAGCATCCACAGCTCCTCTGGGGAACCTGTTTCAGTTTCTTACTACTTCTGTTTGAAAAAATTCTGCCTTATATCCAATCTAAACCTACCCTCTTTCAGTTTAAAACTGTTGCCCCATCAAACAGGGAATCCAGGTGTGACCCAACACCAGGCTCCAAGAAACAAGTGGGCAGAAGACAGCTTTCCAGTCCTTAATCTTCATCTCCCAGGCTCTGATACTTGCTGTAACAAATGGGAATCTCTCACTTGTGAGCCATTTTTCCATTTGGGCAATAGTGCTTGCTCTTTGCTTCACACTGCTATATAAATGGTCAAATGGAAATGTTAAATGATTAGTAGGTGGGCTGTACTTTACAGCATAGCTGTGCATCTGCTGGGATACAGCAGAAACACACAATGGGGCTGTTTACGTCCCAAGTAAATCATACCTTCCTCTAACTCCCTACAAGTTAGCAATGAAGCAAGATGACCTAAAAAGAAACGTGACTCCACAGCATGGAAAGTCTAAACACCACTTCCTTCCTCCTAAATCACACACACCGCTTAGAAGTTTATATTTAAAAGTACAAGAGAGAGTGTAACCACTGCAATGCACGGGGCTAAACCCAGCAAGGATCCACAGCTCCTTGGCAGAGGTACAAGCCTGCAGCAAGCAATCCCAGCAGGAGTTTAGCACAAGACATCCATGACAGCTGCCCAAGTGATTTTCAGCTAAAGCCATGTTGAGCTGGATGAAAATTGCCAAAAGAAAATCTTTTTATAAGAAGTGGTTTAGCTTCAAATTTTTCTGAGGTAAAGAACTAGGAAGTTCTGCTTTTGTTTTTGTTTTTTTAATAAAAAAAAAATAATAAAAAAAACCCAAACACCAACTCATCCTTACACCTGGGTTTCTAATTCAAAATGCAACTTTTCATTTATTTACAGATTAAAAATTTGGCTTGAAATAATCAAGACTGGTTTAGTAATACTAGCTTTTTACAATTACAATAAATTGCTGTTGCTATTGTTGTTGCTGGAAGAAAAATTTGTGTGAAATGTTGAAGCCTAGGACTGTAAATTTTCAAGCTCTGAAAAGCTTTCACAAGACAGAGAATAATCCTACTAATGTCACACTGTCTGGTTCCAGTAGCTTAGTCCAGATGACAGTCAGACTTGAATAAATTGCTTACATGAACATGACCCTCCACTCATTTCAACAGAACAGGTTTTGAAGAGCAGCATTTCCAGGAGCTACACATCTTCCAGGGCTCCTAGTCAAAGGCAGAAGGATGACTACAGCCCCTCAAACTCCAAGTCCAGAGGAACTGAAGGCTTCTAAAAGACCATTTGCCCTTCCTTTAATCATCTTGTCAGGGAGCTTCACACTAGCAGGCAGCTTGCAAGCAGCAGCTACTTCAAGGAGATTACATAAATGAGGATCTTGAGCTGCATCAGTTGAACAGCAAATATAAGGCTACTCTTTGGCTCTTGGAAATCTGTCTTGGCATCAAAGCCCACTATACAAAGCTTGGCAGCAGTCAGTAAACTCATTCCCATCATCAGCTTCACGATTTCTAATATTGGCCTGCTCTGAACACACGTGGAGGACACTGCTCACATGCCGAGCAAGTGAGGCTGTACACAGCCAGCTGGCAGCACAGCCAGATCTGCAGCATCACACACTCCAGTTATTCCCTCTGAATAGATGTCTTGACCTTTACAACACGTGGCCAAGAGCATAAACAGATGGGATGACAGTATGAAAGGTACGGTCCCATCAATACAATCACGCAACATTGCTGATACATCTTGGTTGCCTAATTTCATATCTCCCAACAGCAAGCATGGTACTGGGAAAAAGGCAGGTGGGCTGACCAAATCCTTCAGAGGAAAAAAATCACCTGCTTTAGAAACACATGTAAGGATGTTGGAGCACTGCTTCCCTCCTGTGAAAAGCTGTGCAGAACAAAGGCATATTGCTTGCACCTAAGGTACTATGGATTTGAGCAAGATCATTCCTAGAAGGAAATCTGGTAGGTGACCGCTGCCAAGAGGATGAAAACCTGTTTGTAAGACATCACACCCATAAGGTGCTGCCTTATAGGCAAGAAGACAGGGGGAGAGAGAGAGAGAGAGAGAGAGAGATAGAAAGTATTTGTACAAGTCTTATATTTATCTCCAAGCAACTTCCTTGAACTGAAAGAGAGCACCCTTGCCCCAGCAGACACTTGAAGTCTTGCAAGGAAGATGAGGATTGCCTGGAGTTTGGGGATTCAAATATAGAAGAGGCTCTTCACCACAACCTCAGTTCAAACAGTGTTGAAGCTTCAGGGATGACTGCAGGACTGCCTGGCAAAAGTGGAGCTTCCCCTCAACCTTTTGCATGAAGCCATCCCAAGGGACCTGTGGGTCTTATGATAAAAGGGAAAACCCGTCTCTCCAAAAGTAGAGATACAGTGAATCAGTGCTGTTAGATACTAACATTTGTATCAACGAATATTTTCATTGACACAAAAAGCCACAATGCTGAATAATCAGGAAAACAAAACACCCCAAAACACACTTTTTATGATCCTTATCTCTGGCGGGTTTGATGGGTTTGGACTTTCCCTGCACAGCTATCAACAGCCCCAGATTTGGGTCGTGGCAGAAACTCAGGCTGCCACTGAATTCCTAGGGTTTGATTGTGGGAGGTGCGTGGCTGTTTTTCCTTTCAATGCGAATGCCAGGATAGGAAGGCATGGGTGAAGACCATATTCTGACACAGGACTGCTTCACAGCATCTTTCATGATACACAAATAATTCTGGTTGTAGTTTTAGTAGCAAAGTCTTTGAGAGTCTTGTTTTCTGCTGCTTAGCACAGCATGCTCTACTCTGAAGACATCAGCTGGTGAAACAGAGGGCAGAGTGCAGATCCTCTTCACATCAGCACTGAGGCACCTGAGAACACTGGGGTCAAGCTGTCAATCCAACATCACTGCCTCAGGAGGGATCTCCATACCAGCCCCAGGCTGTTCTGCCCAGAGGACATAATCTTATCTCGTGCCATGAGGAAGGTACATTTTCCGTATAAGAAACATTGCTAGGCATTATTCTCCCAACAGTACTGGACACACCACACATTTATATCAAGGTTGTTCCTACAAGGAGAGCTGAACAGTATCACAAAGATGCCTGCTGGCTCACAAAGCACTCCCCCACCCCAGCCCCACAACCCTGCTGTACAGCCACTTCCACAGCACAGAAGTTTGGTACACTGCTTCATCGGTGAATCAATGCAGATGTTTCCATCTGTGCTAGCTATCCAGACTTCCTATGGGGGAAATGAAAAGAAACAGGCACTTGTCAGATGCCTCATCCTAATGAAAACATCCAAAATAGACACTTCTAGGATCATCTTCCCAAGAAAGAGACCAGATTTACCAAGGATAGGTTATGTTTTCCATCAAATTATTTTTTGGTATTTAACCTGATAGATTAAATTTATTATCTAAATTATCTCAACTAGTTTATGTCTCATGTGATTCTGCTTGTAATGGGAACAAAAAATTACTTCTCTTCCCTGATACTGCTTCCCAGGTGCTTTATAAAACAAAGTGCTAAGCATCTCCTGGAAACCCTGGACACACCAAGCTCCCCCATAATCAGCCCCTCTGGGGATCATTGCCCACACCTTACAAGCCCATACTATGATACAGACATCACCAGCCAGGCAAGATAAATCCCAGACTCCCCATTTCAAAGACTGGCATTTCTTGTCCTCCCTGTAAGACAGCACCTCTCTGTCTCTGAAGACCTTCCACACCTCTGTGACCTTCCTTTTTCACTTTAATAAAAACCCCAAAACAAAATAGAAAACACCTCCAAGAACACCATCACCATTGAGACATGCTTGCACTGCCTGAATAATCCAACATCTCACCCAAGTCCCTTAGCTTTTCAAGACCTTTACAAAGAGGACTCATACTCTGAACACGTATGGAAACATAGCCTTCTCCAGGCAGAAAACACATCTGCCATGTCCCCAGTCTGAAGGATATAGGTTGGTCAGGAAGAGTTGGAGCCCTGCATGTTTAAAATCATCAGTGACTACAAGCTAGTGATTCCTTTTGGGCTACAGGGCTGGAAAAATTAAATGCACTTTTATAAGAACATCAACACCTGCAAAGTTCCATGACAAAGTAGGACTCCTCTGCACAGCTGACATAGATGACAGCTTTCCAGCACAATGAGATGCATCAACTTTTGTCTGGTTCTGAGCTGCAGCAGAGACAGCATCAGCACCTGAAGGCAGGTCATCCACATTGACTTGACACCCACACAGCCACATGCACCTGCATCCCCAGGTGATACCATACACTCCTCACCCTGAGGGAACAGAAAGGGCCCCTCACATCTCTTTGGTAGTTGCCCCTTCAATAATGGAAAGGGAAGTCTTTAAGGTTGAACACAAAGTTCTTCAGAAGTCAGTTTTAACTGAACAGAAGTAACTGTATGTATGGCCACTTGCACAAAGCCCCAACTAAAATAATTCTGGCAGTGTCCCTTTATAAGCAGACTCCAGCTGTGAGTTTTCAGGGTTGTTTGACATGTACCTCATAGGAATAGTCAGTGTGCTTGAAATCAAGAATTCTTCCCCTTCTGCTGTGATCCCAACATCTTTGGCTGCATTTCTGACAGCATCTAATATGCTACTTTGACAGATCACAAGCTGGCTTTCTCCCATCAAACTTTGGTTTCTATGTTGGAATATAACCTTAGGCTTCCTCTAGTTTTCTGACCTGAATTACTGTTAAATGGAAAAGTAAATGTCAATACACAGGTGAAAGACACCAAAAAATCCCTGGTATGTCAGAGAAACCACAGAAAACAGACAAACAGCTGTTCAGTCCCAGCCCATCGATTTGTCAACACTCTGGTAACAAACAATCGTATTAAATGGCGTTATGGTTTATGACTCGGGATTTGGAAGTCGATGAGAAATTTCTGCAGTTGATTCATGCTTCCTGAGATGCGTAACTAGCATTTCAATTGCACTATTTTACTACATTATAGGAATAATTTTCCTCATTGCTCGTAAGTGTCTAGATCCAAATTATCAGAACTGATTTGAATCATGAGTGGAAGGGATTATTTTCAAAAGAAACGCATACTTTCAGGTCTACCATCTAATAATAATCTAATAATAACTCTCCTGGTGCTTTATAAACAGCTAATTTTCTTCTAAAACACCACATGTTCACACTTATCCCTGGAATCAGCTCTTTTGGGAGCTGCCTAGCCCCTTGCAGGCACCTTGTTTCACATCCCTCAAGTAAAATGTGCCATAGCTACAGCCAGCACCACACTTCTTAAATTCATGGCCCCAAGTACAAGTCCTGAAAGTCCCCATGGCAAAGAACAGAGACAGCAGCAGCAGCAGCTCTGTGTATTCAAGGGACAGAGAGGTTTGGGGAGGCTGGGAGGGAAGAAAAAGAGAGGCAGATGCCCTTTGGACTTGAAACCTGTACAGTATTTCCCAGATCTCAGCTTCTGAGATGAGATCACAGACCACATGGGTTTCATTGATGGACAGTTTCAGGATGTCTCACATCAAATGCATCTGAGCTCTGAGATGGCAGCACCACCTAAACATCCCCAAGCTGACTTTAAAAAAGGCAGCTGAGACCCCGACAGGTACACACCTGCAGTACAGAGAGGCAACAGGGCTCCACACTCCTGGAAGGTTTGAGCACCTAAGGCAGCTCAGCTGTACCCACACAAGTTGTGGTCACCTCGGTTTTAATGTAGACAAATCCTTCAACAACTATTTATAACTCTTCTAACCTACTACGTGATTTTCATCAGGTACAGAAATTAATCAGGTCTTGCTCTAGATGCACATGGCATGGTACAAAGCTACTGAACACCTGTACCAGCACTGGGAGTTCTGAGATATTTCCGGCTGCAGTGACATATCCCTGCTCCAAATGAGTAAACACACAACAAATTTGGTTTGTGGGTTTTTTGGGGTTTTTTTGTTGGTTTTTTTGGTGGTTTTTTTTTTTTTTTTTTTAAACAAGAAAAGCTGTTGTTTTTCTGGCACACAGCTCTGGCAGCACAAGTAAAAAGGCAAAGTTTTCAGCTAAGACTCTTGAGCTTCACAGGAATTCCCTTAAAAAAGGAACTGTAATTTGCCAACTGAAATATTTTCATTCTCCACATTAGGCTGAATCTAATTACACTGTTTCCTTACAATTGCATAGTACTAAGAGGTCTTTTAAGTAAAAAAAGATTAATGAATTTCCTACTGCAACGCCCCCTTCAGAGCCCGTCACATTGCTGACAGGATGATTTGTTCGAAGAGCAGGTTGACATCTAACAAAACTTAATTCAAGATTTCCACATGATACAGATTTTTATCATGTCCCCGTGCTCAATCACCAGAATAACCTACACAGAATCACATATTCACCACCACACTAGCTCTGATCCCTTAAAACAAAAAGAATATTTAAAAAGGAGAAGACGAGGACACCGTGAAGTAGCGTGGCTGTACTTTGTTCGAGCTGGAAAGGCATCTCTGCGCTGCAGGACCTTGCATAGAGTGAGTGCAACCTGTACTCTGGCATGACCCCAGCTCTGCTGCCCAAGAAGCAGAGTAGGGTGTGTTTAATTCTGAAGTATATAATTAAACAGGGTTCTGACCTCCACCATCAGAACAAGGACTACTAAAAAAAAATAATTCTTTTTTTCTTCCTACCACTCATTCTCCCCCCCCCCCCCCCCCCCAAGGTTCTGTATGCTGGGTTATATTATTTTTTTACTGTTTCCGAGAGTTTCGCCCTTCCCCGAAGTGAGCTGCCCTCCTGGCCGAAAGCCGCTCGCAGACCAAGATGGGTCCGGCCGCAAAGCCCCGACCCCGTCGCGTCCCCACTGCCCTGGCCAGGGCTGTCCGCGCACGGGTGGGCTCCGCGCAGCTCCGGACTCGCTCCACTCGCTCCTTCTCTCACTCACCCAGGTTGACGAAGCTCATGACCATGTCGGCGTCGTTGAGGAAGGCGCTGTCCTGCGGGCTGGGCAGCGGCGGGGCCGGGGTGGGCGGGCGGCCCCCGCGCTCCGCGCCCGCGCTGCCCTCCGCGCCCTCGGCGAGGGAGTGGTAGAGGTCCAGCATGAAGCGCGGTGCCGCCGTCAGCCGTCCCGGCGGCGGGGCCGCCGCCTCCCGCGGCAGCGGCCGGGGGCGGTGGGGCAGCCCCAGCACCGAGAGGATCTCCCGCTGCATCTCCCGCTTCTCGTGCGACTTCAGCCGCCGGTAGAGGAAGCCCGAGGCGGCGGCGGGCGGCGGCGGCTCCCCGCCCTCAGCGGGCAGCGCGGGCTCGGCGGGGCGGCAGGCGCCGCTCAGCAGCGCCCAGCAGCAGCACAGCCAGGCCAGCCGGCGCGGCATGGCGCTCGGCCGGGCGCGGGCGGGCGACGTCCCCGCTCCCCGCTGTCCCCGGGGGCTGCCCGCCGCCCTCCAGCCCTGCCCCCCCGCGGCGGGCTCGGCCCGGGCCGGCGGGGGGCGGCCAGGCCGGGGGGGCTCAGCGCTCGCCCCCGCCTCGCATGGCCGCCCGCGGGGCACCGCGCTGCGGAGCCCCCAGCGCCCGCCGCCGCTCAGGTGCGGCGGGGCCGCCCCCGGCCCGCTCCGGCCGCTCACTTCGCCATGCGCCTGCCCGGGGGATCCGCGCCGGGCCGCGGGGGCTGCGTACGGGGGGAGAAGGAGCAGGGTGAAGAGCAGCAAACTTTTCTCGCTGCCAGGGAGCGAGCGAGCGAGCGGCTCCTGCGGCTGCAGCCCCGGTCCCCGCGGGCTGGCCGGAGCGCGGTTGCTGACAGCGAAGGCAAATCAGCAGCGCGCCCGCCTCTCGGCGGGGCGGGCGGCCGCTCCTCCGGGGCGGGGAGCGGGCGCAGGTAGCGCGGCCCGCGGGGGCGGCGGAGCAGGTTGAGAAGCGCCGGCCCCGTCGGATGTCACGGGCTCGCTGCGCTGGAGCGGCGCTCCGCCAAACTGCGACTCCGGCCGCCTCTGCCGCCGGACTCTGCCCGCTTGTTTCTTGTTAAAGGAAGGGTTTCGGCCACCCCTCCTGCCCCCAGTGGGTGTTGGCTATTTGTCCTGAAAATAGGTGGAGTTTTCTAAATCTGAATAAGCGTTGCGGTTCATTCTAGCGGGTTACGGCATAACATTTGGGTTACACGGTTTTTGTTTTTATTTTTTTTTGGAGTACCTTGCATAATTGAGCAGGGAGCTGTGGTACATGGCTGGCTGTACTCAGGTACCCCTTGCCAGCCCTGATCGATGGAGTACCGGTCTGCGTCCTGTGGAGCAGGCTATACTGCCAGAAAATAACATTACCCTTCCTATAGTAGTGCTGCAGCTCTGATTTCATCACTTTCATCAAAAAGTGAAAAAAAAACCCGAAAAACCCAGACCCAGACACCATCCAACACTCCAATAACAGCAGTTTGGTTGAGTGAGAAGCAGCTCTTCCATACCCTGATCTCTGACTTTATGGATCTTCCTCGGTTTGCATGAGTAAAGCCAGTCTTCTCTCACTGAAATCAGTGCAATTGCTCTAGGTCTGAACTGGGATAATTTCATAGGAGCTGGCCCGAGAATAATATCTGGACCACTTGAAGTCACTGGCAAAATTTCCATTAACTTTATTAGAATCAGAATCTGGCAATAAGCTCATATTCAGCTTCCCAGAGACACAGCTGAGAATATTCAGGACAGAATACGGTATTTTCAGAAGTGGAGGTTACTCTGAGCCTTCACATCTCTGAAAGCGAGGCTGCAGATGTGTGTTTGAACCGCACCAGTCAAGGAACACTATAATGCTGGATAGTTTAAAACCTCTTTTGATAGGAAAAAGGGCGTCTATAAGGAGATTTGAGCATTGCAGTAGGGGAGTGGCAGGGAAGTTGCAAGTTGCTTTTGCAACTGTCTTTCTTTTTTTCCCCCCAGATTGTGACACTCGAAATTTGAAAATGAGGGTGCATGTGACAGCACGGACCCAACATGCTCCTTTGCTGTAGTGGATCCCACTGCCTGTATGAAAGTGGTCTGTGTTTCCCAGGAAGGAAATGTCCAGGGAACTTCTATTAGATGAGCAGATTAGGGCTCACTCCCAGAGAGGAGGTGAGCAACACACCTTTCTTTCTGAGAGGCAGTGTGGGATCCTGCTGGGAAAACCCAGGTTCCCAGGGGTAGAGCTCCGTGCACAAGCTGGTGAGCTGAGAGGGATTCAAGACATCTTGCAGCCCCTTAGGAAGGGCGTCTGGAAGCTGGGAGGAAGTGCAGGAGCCCTTAGGTGAGTGAAGGACGTTTCCTAAGTGGGTACTTATCCCGCAGGTGGTGGGGGAGGAGAGCAGCCACTTCCCACAGACATTCACTTCCCGGTCTCTGAGCTTGTTTGGGTGTAGCTCCTGTCGCTGTGTCCAGAAGAGCTTTGTAGCCTCGGCTTCCTGTTTTGACAATGAGAGAGGGAAGTGTCCCATTACACGGTTATTGCTGAAGAATGAACCCTTCCATCCGAAGTGTCCCCGGCTTCTCTCGAAGATAGGAAGAGATGGTACACATTTAGCAATAGACAGTGTCAAACTCTGGAGCAGCTCTTGGGTGTTTCTGCTCCTCTGATCCTCAAACGTCTGTCACCTTTACGTTTTTAATCTGAAATAGGAGTTAGTACGATAAACAGCTGTTATAACAGCTGGAAGCATTCGGGCATCTGCATTTAAAGGAGCCTGAGGACAGGGACACACAGCAAACCTTCCAGTACTTCCCTCTTAAGTTACCTTATTCTGGAGGTAAATTCCCTCGTGTAGGTGGGAAGCTAATGCCCTCCTTGAGAAGTCATCGCACCTTGTTAAGTTTAAGTGGTCCACTTTTTTCCAGAAGTGCTTTCCAGAGTTGTACGCTACTTATGCCTGGAAATGCCTCTTGCTTGTGGATGTGAATGCTTTACTGTGGGATTCAGCTAATGCTATCAGACCTATGAAAGTTACAGCGTCACTCATCAACTCGATGAGGCTGAAAAAGACTTAGTCTCCTTCCAGGGGACACATGCAGTGACTGCTTTCAGATATTCCTGCCATCTGAAAGGGCAAGTTTCCCAAAAGGATTTTAGGATTTCGGATGAGAGCTGCGTACCTAAATCTCTGGAGGAGTGCAAAGGCTCTGTATTTTACAATCACTGCAGGCTGAGACACACACGTTTTTAGAGTTAAACATGTATTTTAGATCTACCGGCAGGATTTTGGATTTTTCGCTGCCAAGAAGCCTTCGCAGTATGGCCGCGGTCCAAAACTCTAAGGTAACACGTAATTTCACTCTAGTTCTCGCTGTCAGATCTTCAAAAACGCTGCGAGTCCAGGTTTTTGGGTATCGTGCAAGTCACCAGCTTTCCCTGCTCATGACGGACATCTGGTGGCAAAGTGGAGAAACTCGGGTCTGTTCCTCGAAGTTTCCCTCGCTGGCAAGTTAGCAATAAAATAATTTTTTCTTTGTTTCTCAAACAAACAAGCAAACAAACACCAAAATCAAACCAAAATAAAAGAAACTAACAAAAGAAACCAACTACCCCAAACCAAAAATAAGCAACCCCCCCTCTATGTAAAGCAAAAAGGTCTCCTCCCTCCCCCAGACCAATCCTTACGTAATTTTCTGTCCTTAAGCCAAACTTTAGTCTATACTCAATCTCACACCTGCTCAGTCCTTCATGAAGAAAGTCTTTTATACATGACGATGGGCAGAGCCTGTACCCCAAAGTATACCCATTCCAAAGGTGTGGCATAGTGCCAGCAAGGATTAAGTACCACAGTTAATTTCTTCTGGTAGTGACAGTGTTTAGGTTGTATGCAATTAAAAGCTGGGCTACCTGTTTCTAGTCAAAGAGGATTTACTGGACTTTCAGTTGTCTACTTTTATCAAATCATTCCTTGCTCTTATTTAAGCAAATTAAGTTTCCTCGTTGTCTTATGCAAAAGTTGTGAGGAGCAGTTCAAGGTATGTGAAGCACTGAAAGGATAGAGAGGTAGTTCATTTTACTTGGAAGCCTTCAGAATGAAAATAACCAAACAACAAAACAAACAAACAAACAAAAAATAGAGGTTTTCATCACAATGCCTTAAAATACACTACTTCATCCATACTCATGAGGAGAACTATGCAAAATCTTTGTGAAGCATCCCAGATACCAGGATTACACAACCCTGCCAGAATGATACACATTTGATTCATTTTTTTTCAGGACTAATAACATACGTTGAATAGAGTGGAGAATTTCCTAATCTAGTGATTGCTTCTCTATCTCCTGGACACAGAAAAAAACCACAACTTTTCATTCGCACCTTCTCCCCAGATGAACCACTGGCTGCCAAAGCTCCAGTGACAAACCCAGGCTCCTATGATTATGGGGTCAGCAAGGACACGGCAGTAAGGGCAGCTTCGGTCTTCACATTCATTTCGCCAAACAAAGTGGGTATTTTTTTTTTAAGCAATGTGGAAGAGATGTAAGTAATGACATTTGCTTTCTAAAAAAAATCCCCAAACCCTATGCTGTACAATAATGACATAGCTGGAATGAACTATTTGCAGTGCTGCGCTCAGGGAGGTTGAAAATGCAAACATGCCTCCTAATTTTAGTGTATCGGTTTCCAAAGTCTGCTTGTGCAATGAGAAAGAGTGGTTGAGTATAATCTTAGTTCAAAGATTGAAGCTGGCTAAAAACAGCATTTGCTCTGAAAGCTCAAATTTTTCTTTTTGCTTGCTGAACGAACTTTCTCCACTGCAAGTAGCAGCCGTCGAAAAATAGTAACATCATCTTATTTGCACATAGCAAACCACTACTCTCTCTACTCAGAAATCTGATCTAAAAATATGCAATGGTAATTTCCCAGATCAGAACGCTTTTTTAAATGGTTATAAATATCAATTCAATAACACGACTGGACTGCTATCCCTGCAAAAGCAAACAGTTAAAAGTGAAATAAGTCCCTGTACAAGGTTCACAAACAATTCCAACTCTGTTCCAATACTGGCCACCATCTTCAGCCTATCAAGGATCTACTTATGTATGAACAATGATACCTTAAATTTTATTTGAAGTCAACAGTATCAAGGGAATCTGACCTGAAATTGCAACAATTAAGTAAATATTAATTTTCAGTATTATAATAAATCATAATATTGCATCATTGATATTTAATGGATATAATTTTTCTGTGTCTTTTCATGGTATTTGCTTTTAATTTCATTTATCACTAGTGGCATCTCAGAGAAAGAACTGAATTTCTTCTGAACAATGAAAACTAGAGAGGTACCTGGCTGCAAGAACATGAATGTTGCAAAAGAGATGACAAGAGGAGGAGAAGCCCTGACTTCACCTTCTGCTGGTGTCAGCTGGTGAGCCATCAGCCAGTGTCCCTCTAGCATTGTCTGGCATACTGACTAGAAAAAATGAGCACCAGTGGTGGCAGCTCATAACATGAGGATGAACTGTAAGACTCTGGCTTTAGCAAGTGGCACTTTGCAGCATTCTGCATTAGCCAGTTACTAGAATTAGTGCATAATCTCTAACTCAAGGTGGTAAGAAAAGGACCCAGCTGTATTTCCCACACCATGGTGCCAGGTACTCACTGTTCATCCCTCTGGCTACCCAGCTCCCTGCCAGCAGAAGAGGATTGGGCAGTGTCCTTTGCTGGAACAATTCTCTTCCACTTCTGCCTCATCCTGCTGCCAGCTGTGAGCACTCGCATCCCTCTGAGGCTGGTGTGCTGCAGAGAGGAACCTACAACTGCTTTTCAGGGCTGGATACCTGAGCTAATTCAACTGCAGAGGTGCACATTTCTATACAAACACCAGAAAGTGTGTACTGGAGATGCAAGGAGTTAGCCATCACCTTCTGCCTTGGGTGAAAAAAGAAGAAAAAAAATCAAAAAAACAAGACCAGTGACAATGGTTAAGGAAAGAACAGCTGTCAAAATTGCTCACAAACACTGCAGAATGGGGCTGGAAAACATCCTGGAGAGGGAAAAAAGGGATTCTGAAATCTTATTTAATGTAACTTTGATGAAGTCTGCTCTTACCAGTGTGCAAAATATGTCTTTTCAACAACATTTTTCAATAAGTCTGGGATAGACCCAAATAGCATGGGGCCACAGTGGGGACTGCCAGATTATTAAAGTTTGAAAATACAAATGCCATTCCCAGCAGTATCCTATTGTAAAGTCCACTGCACTCAGACTGCCTTTCCCTTATCTATTTGCACTCAGGGGCAAGTTTTCAAAGACAAAGGGTCCTAAACACGCTCCAAAAATAAATGTCAGAGGCCGTTCCCTGCTGCTTTAGGCTGTTGCTATTTTGTACCAGAAAGCCAAGTGGCCTCACACCCATCCCATCCTGAACTCTGTGGATATCTCCTTCCTGGGTGGGGCAGCTGCAGGAAGCCTGATGGACAGCTTGGTGCTTTTTCCCATCCTCAGCCATCTCCAGGGCTTCCTCACTGCCACCATTACTCCTTCTTGCAGCAAGAGGTTTTCTGCCTTGTGGTCTCCTCAAGCTCTGGGGAATAAAACACATTTCCTATAGTTCTTTGCCACTTACAAACATTCAGTAGACACCACTAGCTTTCATTCACTGTTGCTTTAAAAGGCACCTCATACAGTGCCAAATCAAACATGGTATTTTAGGAAAAAGCAGGGTCCCAGAAGACACTGCACCGGGCAGCTAGTCTACAAAGGCATTTTTAGACATCAAGAACTGTAGCAGCTTAAGAAAACTTTTAAACCCCTGTTGTCTTATTGCTGAAACTTCTTTCACACATTTTTGTTTCAACCACTCCCTCATCCCCCAAAGAGAATATTTTTCATTACCTGTACTTACTGTGACAGCTAATAGCCTTACGGATTAGTTCCTTAAGGGAACTGAATCAGCTAAGGAGAAAGAGGACATGAATTGTTTTCAAACACCACTTAACATTTAGATTTAAGAGGTGCACATTGCAATAATCATTTTGTTAACAAGTCGGGAGAAGAGCTGAGGTAAGCGGCAGCTGTATATCAATTTTAGCTGAAAAGATGCAGCTGCCATTGTGCACTGAACAAGTTTCCATGCCAGCTCAAGATGAGGTAACTCAGAAAAAAAAAGAGTAATCTTTTTTCTTTCTACAGGAAATGTTTAGAGGCTGATAAAAGAGATTTTATACATTTGCCTTCTGGAGGTATGTAGAAACCACAGAGAAAGAAATGTGGTTTCTTTAGAGACTATTAGAAGGAAGCCTTGTAAAAGGAAAAAAAAAAAAGAATTTCTGTGTCCTTAGTGTTCTCTAAATTAATAAATTTCCTCCTTGGTGAAGCAAAAGTGATAAGCAGCTAGTAATTGCATTGCTTATGGGAGGCTTCAAGTTTCCAGAGCAACAGCATGCCTCTAATGCAGGGCTTGTCTTTGTTGCACTGTTGGCCCAAAGAAGAGCTCAAATTTTCTGTCTCAGCTAGCTTGCACACAAGCTCTGAAGCCTCTATCCCTCCTGCAGGATGCCAGCAGCCCAGACCTTGCTGGGTCCCCAGGGGATGCAGGCTGAGAATCCACAGCTGCTGTGACTCAGGGTGAGAAAACCCGCTGGGACATGGCTACCCGGTGCCATCGGGCAGCATGGATGCTCCCTGGAGCCAGCACATCCACAGAGGTTAGCATGGGGGTGTGCACAGACTCACAGCCACAGTGCTGAAAAGCAGGTAAAACCTTCCCTTGCCAGATCCAGCCTCCGCAAGCCATTCAGACGGGGCTTGGGCAGCTGATCTGCTCCAGGTTCACGTGGGTCTTTGCTCCTATGTAAAAGGATGACTCACACGGGGCAGAAAGAGTAGCCCCTAATGTATTGTTAGTGTTTTCATATTTGGCAAGTACAGTACTATAATAAATAATGTAAAACAATGAATTAATAATGTCAGTGAGAAGATAGGATTAGCTTAAAACTGAGTACCTCCAGTGTGTAGGATGCCAGAGGTCAGACACCAGAAGCTGCAGAGTTGTGTCGACCTGATGCTCTGCTCAGACTTTCTAGATGGATGGAGCACTGTGACCACCCTCTATCACACTAAGCAGGGGTGGTGGGACAGCCTCTGAAGGCACACCAAGCCTGCAGGACTCTCACTCTCTCTGTTTTGAAATTAAATGTTGTTAGGACTGCTCTCTGGGACTGACCTCCCAGCAGGCAGGGGAGGCTCATGACCACAGCACTCCTCCTTTACTCCCCAAGACCACCTCTGGTCAGTACCAGCACCCACCTCCCTCAGGAGCCATTTGAGATGGCATTGCCTGGTCCAGTCTGAAATAACGCCCGAGACTGCTGTTCAACCATGGGGAAAATCCTGTCCCAGGAGCCAGCAACATAAGCAGTCACTGCTTAATGTATGGGAACAGATGTAGTGTGAGTTGCCCGTGATGAAGGCTGGATGCTTCCTGAGCATCCTTCATGAAGCCTCAGGAAGGGCAGTGCTCTTGGCCCTGGGCAAGCAGCTGTGTTTTGTGCTGGTGTGAATTAAAAACACTATTCATTTCAAAATGCTACCTGAGGTTTGGGGCACTTATTTGCAAACTGCTGAGCAGAGCTCCCAGTAAAAATACAGCATTTGGCTTGGGAAGGAAACATTTCTAAGCTAACTTCTGGTTAAGAGTAATTCTATTCTCTTACAACTTCTTTATTTCACTTGGCTTTGAAGAGATAGAGGAGTCAGATAATTAATTATAAAAGACAGTTAGAAAAAAAAAAATAACCAGTCATTCCAGAGTCTTGCAGCCCCAAGACAAATCTGATACACCAGTGACAGCATATGGACCCTTGTTAGTGTGGAACCAAATGCCTGCATTTGATCTCCATTACAGAAGCCTCTGTTCACTTCCCTCACCCAAAACGACAGGGAAATCCATTTAATCTTCAAACCATACGACAACACTTGGAGAGTTTTGTTTCCTCCCATTTAAAATACAATAAAACAGTGAAATATGGTAACAGTCAATCAAGTGATGTTCCAGTTGCATTTATGTGATGTTCAGAATAGTTTGTGGCAATAAAAGGAATGGATACTCGAATGAGGTATTATGGTCAGCAGCCTGTGGGAAGATATATTTAGTTTAAATACTAATAATAGCCTAATAGCCTCAAAGCAAGATAATGGAATGTGACAGATGTTGGATGTTCTCTCTTTGCAGTGTGCCAGATGTATATTTTAAATTACTCTTTGCATGACAAAAGGGCCAAGAGGCCTCACTTTTGGATCAAGGGCCCTCTGAGGCTGGGCTCTGCAGACAAGAACACAATCCCTTTCTTGTGATTTAACCCCATCAGAAACCCAGCCTCAACAGCTACTCACTCACTCACTCACTCTGTCCTGGTAGGATGGGGAAGAGAATCAGGAGGGTAAAAGTGAGAAAACTTGTGGGTTGAGATGAGCACTATTTAACAAGCAAAGAAAAACAAAGAATTAATCGGCTGCTTCTTATTTTCAGGCGGGTGTTTGGCCATCTCCAGAAAAGCAGGGCTTCATTGTGGGTAACAGTAACCTGGGAAGACAAATTCCATAACTCCAAATATTCCCTCTCCTTCTCCTTCCCTGGGCTTTGAGTATGTTTCCCACACATACTCAAAACTTAGCTACATGCTAATTACTGTGAAAAAAAAAAAAAATTATTGCACATAAAACCAGCACACTCTCCTGAAAAATAGAAATTACGAGTGATTTTTACCATGTGTATCAATATTTTTGCATAGCCTAGAGCATCCTTAAAGGTGGCATTGTCAAAATATTCACATGAAACCCATGTATTTCCCCTGTGCAGGTCATCCAACAGTGAGCTTGGCTGTGTGGAGCAGTGCTTGGCAAGGTGCTAACGCCAGGCTGGCTGTCTGGACTGAGATCCAAAGCTCCTGGGGGATCACTTCATTTGGGCAGTCAGACGGTGCCACCAGCAATTGGAGGAACTCTTTCCATGAACAAATGCTTACATATACTACAGACATTTTCTTGGATTTACTTTACTGTCAGGAATGCTCTGCACAATTGAGCATTATCATTAGGAAGTTTTTTTAGTATTTGCCCTTCAGTTTACATTTGAAGAGGCAAAAAGTTATGTATAATGTCAATTGCAGGTTCATGTTATAGAAATAACTCTGAAAAGGAGTGTTGACCTCTGTATTTTCCTCCCACTAGTGATATCTGATACTCATTTCCATGTGATTTATCTGTTGTATGAACTAAGACTGGATTTCTAGACTCAAACAAAGCCCTTCACAGACTTTCATAAATTTATCATTGGTCCATATTATGCCCTGAAATATATTTTTGGTGGACTTGATGCCATCAACAAAATTTTGCAGAAACTGTAAATTAGTAAAATATGAGATCAGTGCTACAGACTAGGAGTTTCCAGCTCACATCCTCTCCAACTTGTTGGCCCTGTGAAACTGTCAGAAGCAAAATACAGAAACCTTCTGTAAGTCCCTGTAAACCATGCAGTAAGACTTGCCTTTCCATACAAACTCTCCAGATTGGAGCTGTACTAAAATTACATGCTGAGACGAGATGCTACTGTTGGGAATTACTCTAAAGGGTCAGCATGGTCTTCCATGCAGCTACTCTGTGATTTGCTAAATGACTGCTCTTTGATATCAAAGTTTTCACAGGCTGAAAACAGTAAGCTACACAGCTGCACCTCTGTCCAGTATAACATAATTTGGGATTGAATCACTCTCACACCAGAGGATAACCCCTTAGGCCTTCAACTACATCCATCTGAGCTCCTACCATCATCAGAGTACTCAGATACCCCAGCACTTAATGAAGTCATTCTTACAAGCCTCTGCAGGAAAAAAAAAGTATCTATTTTCACCCAGAGAAATAAAGAACAAGGAGAATGGAACAACTGTTCCATGGTTAGATGAAGAGCTGAATCCTGTTTTTCTGGTTCCCAAACGGTTCCCTAAACATTAGCCTCTTTTTCCTCTAATAACAAATTCAAGATGTTACAGGATTCTGACACATGGATTTCCTCCTGCAGCCCAAGGTTTTTGAGCATTTGGGGTTTGATCAGCCACTGTCACCACCATGTTTCTTCAAAGAGATGTCCTGTAGTGTTCTAGTGAGCAGCTGCAACCCTAAACAGGGAGAAAGAGAGAAAAGTTTCACAGATCCTCAGAGCTACTACGTGGATGTGTGGTTGGGATCAAAGGGGACTGCAGATGACAACAGCAGTGTTTAAAAGTGATCTTGAGAGTTGCGTTTTCTTGCACAAAGTTTTATATAACCACACCACTTTGTTCTCAAATATTTGAGCAGGTTAGTGACAATGAATAAACTGTTATCATTATAACATTGAAACATGTTATAACATGACAACACATTGAAGCCAGTGTGGTGAAAGCGCTTTGTATCCCCCGGCGCCCTACAGTCATCATCATCTTCAACATCTGACCATAACTCAGATCCAAGAAAGCATTAGAACAAACTAGACTGCCAACAATTGAATAATTAAGTACCTCCCTGATCAACTACTTCCTTTACACAGAGGCCGTATAGTTATTATATTACACTGTCATCATTAAAATCTCTGGCTGTTTAAGGCAGAGCATACAACCCTCTGTGCTATGAAGTACAAGTAGAGCAACCCACCTTCAAAAAATGTGGATTATTTTTGTTCAAATCATACATGAATTTAAGAAAATTCAGGTAAGATACACTAAGCAAATAATAGTAACAATTAATGAAAACTTCCCCACCCACCAAAGTACTTCCCAAATTTCAAGGGAGCAATATCCATAGGAAACAGACTACAGTTCTCCCCTTCTTGCCCTCAGGCAATTTTATTTTTTTTACCTTTCTTAAGGCATTTCATCATGGTGTAGACTCTATGAAATTTCCTGGTAAATGATCATTGAGGTACAAATAAATACAGGTTTGGTAAGAAGTTTTGAACTCCTCTGACAATTAATAGGTAGTGCTGTCCATTTGCTGGTGAGCATGGTTCCATGGGAGGCAATGTGAGCTCTGGATGTGTGACCCAGCGGGAAACTCAAGGATATACAATGAGCCATGAAAATGCTACTCTCAAAAGAAAAGCACCAGGAAATTAAGAGATCCATCAAATCCCAGTTCCCAAATAATTTCCAGCAGTTGTTGTACAGCTCATCCCAGAGTCCTTCCAAAAATGACATGGGCTTTACTGCTCAAAATAACAGACCTGAGTGTTGCTGCACAAGTCTGCAAGACTGAGACTTTCTGCCCCTTCCCTGAGCCCTGCCTCTTCCCAGCATCCTGTTCCTCAAACTTGCCTTTGCTTCTGTAATTCCTGCCTGAGACTCCATAATCTAAAACCTCCAACCTCTCCATACCAAATTTCCCACAAAGAGAAAGAAAAAAAAAGCATATCAATAATATGTTTTCATGCACTCTGCTTCCACGGGATTTCCCATGTATCTCTGTCCTTCAAGGATGTGATAAGGAAAACACTGTGACTGGGATTGCTTTGCTGGATTATTAAAATGGCAAGTGACCTTGAGTTTCAGTTAGGAATAAACTGTCATAATCCATTCTGCCTTACCTTTAAGTAAACACTTATAAAAAAATTTATTTCTATTTTCATGTTCTGTGCCCAGCTGAAAAAACCTGACAGAATTTTTGTTGCAGTACATTTGTTAGTTGTGGCTACAATTGCTAGGCACGCCATTAGTCATGGTAACACTGTAAGTAAATGATTAGTTTTTGAATCTTTTCCAGGGTAGAGAAAATGGGAAGAATTGTAGAAGAATAGAGATATAAGGAGTACAAGAACTGGAAGGACTGGATCAGGATGGAAAATCGAGTGTGGGTATCACCAGAGATGCACTGGAGTTCAACAAAAAAATTAGAGTTCAGCAAAGTTAGCTACTGAAATCACTTCTTGACTCAAAATTGATATGCTCAAACTACAGTCTTAGAAGATACTTTCAGCGTTATATTCAAAGTAATTGAGTAATTACAGTACTTAACTGACTTAATAACCAGTTTTCATTTGGGTCACTTTTAGTGTACTTGTCCTTTTCAGCAGTATCTTGGTCATTGCAGAGTGGACCTAATGATAGACCTTTTCCACATCCCTTCCCAAACTCAGCATAAGACCATTTGAAAATGATCTCTTTCTTTCCGTATTGATGGCTCTGATTAGAACGTACAGTCATTTTGGATTATTATATATTAACAAAATCCCTTGTTAACATTGTCAGTACATGTTCGAGATCCACTAAAATTCAGCTTCTTTTTACTTTTTACTCTACTAACAGAAGTCATTGTGAAGTTTCTTAATTTTCAAGCTTACCTTAAGAAAATGACAATTATTTTAAAAAAAAAAAAAAAAAAAACAAAAAAAAAAACAAAAAAAGAAAACTAGTAAAGGGGGCAAAAAATCATGAGGGTTTAGGTCTTACTCTCAAATGGGTTTGCAACCTTAAGTTTTGCAAACCTAGATTACATCCAAACCAGACACTGGTAAGTTTAAGAATTGGATTGACAGCAACATAGAGGTTTTTCCTGTGTAAAATCTGTGCATGTGCATTTGTACATAGAAGGGACTGTGAACCTAAGAGCATTTTCAGATACTTAGCATTTGCCTTTTCTGTAGAAAATTTCTCAAAAGAGCCATAAGGTGACTCCAAAGCGGACAGAGGACTCCAAAGTGTTCTTTTCTCCAAAACATATCAGCCAGCAAGAAGAGATACTTCCAGAGCATTAGCACTGCACACTCCTCTTCCAACACACTCACATGCTTCTTTCAACAGCCCCATGCTTAGGAAGCTTCTCATGAGGAAGAATGCCATTGAAATGTTCTAGACCCCCTACACATATATATACTTATACACATATATATACTTTTATATACTATTTTGGTATAGTACATAAGAAGAATCTAATTTTACAGAAACACACTTCAGTGGATAAATAGAATGGAATGGAGGATGCAAAGATTTCATCTGAGACCTCAGACCTGTGCCTAACCTGGAGTATTTGCAAACTTGATCTTTGCAGTAATTCTGTTTGCAAATAATATGCATGCTGATCCTGGGTTTGGTTTGACCAATTTCTATTTTTATTAGTAGAGTTTTCTTAGCTTATTGGAGACTTCTGCACTGTGGCACATGTCAAACACCTACCAGCACAATAAAACTCAGCAACAGCAACTCCCATTTAATCAGACCTGTACGGGAGAAAATGTAACTCAATGGGACAATAGGGACTGTTACTGGCTGTCATGCAAATAGCAAGAGAACCTTTTTTGACTGTTCCCAGCCCAATTGAAAGTATAATGAACTAGCAGTTACAAATTCTTTTTTTTTTTTTACTTTTGAACTGAGTAAGAAAGTCCATTAACTTGGAGATTTTCTTGCTGCCTTTTTATTGATTCACTCTTCAGAACCAAACCGAGCTTTGAATTAATGCACAAATCTGACAAAGGACAAAACAACATTTAAATCACCATTGATAAATCCCCAGCCAAAACTAATTACTTCTTCTACTGTGGCTCATTAAGAAACTGTTCCATTAAAGTAGGGTTAAATAATGTAGGAGATGAGAGAGTTAAGGTTCAGGGAGCTACTGCACAAATGTGAAAATGCTTGTAAAATGCTCAGATTATACTTTTAAAAGGCAGGATTTTTATCCCTGTTTCCAACCCACCTTAGTTCTCCCTAATATCTCCTCACTGATGAAATGAATCTTGCCTTTTTTGCCTGTCTGGAGCTGGAAGGAATCAGACAGGCTACAAGGGGTTGCAGGGAGATGGTAGAGGGAGAGGGAGCAATGGATTTCAGAAGACTTAAGCTGAGAACCACCATGGCTAGTCCAGCTGAGCTCAGAGTGCAAGAATATGTGGAGACAATGGGCTTAAGCTGGGAGTGTTAGAGGGGGCTGGATATTGAGCTGCAAAAGGAGCTCAATGCCATTATTTAAAATCGGAAGACTAGAACAAGGTGATAATATAAAACTGCTGGGTGGCGCAGACTGTATTCACATAGTCAGGTGTTGTTCTGCATTATGGTTTTGGCTAAATATCCCAGCACTGTAACCCTGTTGCTACCATAACAAAAGACAAATATAATTGATAGAAATAATCTCACTTAACAGCTTGGCTTGATTCCTCCTGTTGTGCTCCAATTTCACATTGCAATATCTCTGCAGTAATTAGACATAAATGGACAGTTCCAAGCACCAGCAATCACTGATCACAAAATAAATAATGACAAATAACCTATATGATTGTGTCCCATGGCCAACTCACTGAGTTTTACACTTCTGCTATCATCACTTCAAACAGTCTGCTTATTAATATAGCTAAATACTTGAGAAATTAATCATTATATTTTTTAAGAAGGAAGAAACAGAAGTGTGACACTGTTTGCAATGATCCATGCACACCTTTTTAGCAGCCCAGGTATTCTGCTCAGTGGAAGTATGTTGAGACTAGGACTCTTAGGATAACATGAATAAAGCATCTGGAAAACTAACTTTGAGGAAGCAAACCCTCTGTATTAGTTACATAGCTTTGTCTGTCAAAAACCAAGAGTGATCTCCAAATGTGAGGAGCTGCTACAAATTTCAGATGATACAACTGCCCTGTTTCCATTTCAACTGGAAAAGCCTACTGACCTGACTGGCTCTAACATTACCTGAGGTGAGACCAGAAGAGATACAGTGTTGGGTCAATAGATACTGATACCCGTGAATCCAATACTGATACCTGTGTATCTAATTCAAGAGTTTGCTTTCTGAAACTGTATCCACCTGCATTGCTTTTTATTAACTGGCCATTATGAATGGGCCTCTGGCAAATTCACAGCTAATGGAAATGTAGGTGTGGCCCTTGGTACTGTCTAAAATGATTTATAAAGAAAGGATAATGGGACTTGTGCCAGTGAAGAGGTCAGAAGCAGTATAAAAAGTCTCTTGCCCAATATTTTCTGTCAGTAACAGGCTGGTTTGTCCCAGACCTCTTTGGTAAAACAGGAGTCTTCTGATTCTAGCTCTGAAGCACAGGCCACTGTTTTTAGGAGCATTTATTCCACTGTGAGGAGGTATGGACAGCTCTCTCGACATCTTTGCAGGAGACACAGTGAAAAGCACTCCACCCATAGGAGCAGAAGAGTGAATTATGTCTTGTCACACACCAGACAAACCCTGCACCCTTACTTGCCACCAACACTGAAAAAAACCTCAAAAATGTCATCTGAAGAATTGGCTCAGAAGCTCTTGATGTATTCTTTGTCTTCCTTGCCCATGCTGAGATCAATGTCAAACAGTTTTCTGGACTTCAGTCTCTCAGTCTTGGGAAGACAGGACATACACATCCTTAAAACCTTTAGGTGACACCACACGTAGATAGTGGCAATTACTTCACATTTGCAGTGGAAAAGTTCATCTAAGTGGGAAGTTTTTTTGCAGAGGAAGCCTTCTTAGAGCTGAAATAAGACACAGACTACCCAAAGCTTGTAAAGCTTTTGGAAAAACTAATGATGTTGAGATGGGAAGGGTAGTCAGAGACATGACACAAGACATAACACAGATGGCATGACACAGATTGGAAACAAAACTACAGATTAAGAACAAAACTCTTTGTCTACAAGGCAATAGTCATGACATTCCTACTTTATAAGCATCATATTTGGACTGCCCTGAGCTACTAAGTTAGGGAACCCTATTGATAAATTTTGTCTAGGTTTCCTCAGAGAATTTTCAAGAAGACATAAAGATGTAAACAAAAAGAGCAAAAACATAACTGAATGCCTTATGGTGAAATTAAATTTGATAAACTCTTAGCTTAAAAGATAGAAGGACACCCAGTAAGAAATATGCCTTTCTGCTGACATACAGAAACACAATTTTATGACAGAGAATAAAACCAAGTGTTTCAGAAGACAATTTATTTATGGCTTAACAACAATTAAACCAACTATTATTAAGTTAGCTGAAATGAAAAAGAAATCACTAGCAAATTGGAAAAGAACAACCCTTAGGTCAATATGACAGATTTGTTATCCTGCGTGTGGGAAAACATCCCTTACAAAATTTGAACTTCACAGCTGGATGAGAACACATAAGCAAATTTAATGCAGAGCATGAGCTGTTGGTTGTCACCATCCACAACAATGTACAATCACAGCACCCCACATAAATGAGAGGCAATCAGCCTCTCTCCACTCAAAGCTGCATAGAAATCTGGACTTACCAGCAAAACTAGGATGTCTCCTTGTAATGCCAGGCCAAAGTTTTCTTGCAGATTTACTCAAAGCCACTGAATATTTGAAAAGGGTTAAATGGCAGATCTGAGAATCCCCTCGATCTCTCCATAGCCTCTGCCTAGCAGCATTGCATTTCCATTTGAACTACAAATGACCCTGTACACACAATCATGTAATTCATATTTATAT
Source organism: Poecile atricapillus (assembly GCF_030490865.1). Taxonomy (NCBI): domain Eukaryota; kingdom Metazoa; phylum Chordata; class Aves; order Passeriformes; family Paridae; genus Poecile; species Poecile atricapillus. The sequence goes on from NC_081250.1 coordinate 66,310,845, forward strand.
AAACAGAGGGTACAGTATGTATAATTTGAAAGATTTCTGGGAGGGGATGCATCATAACTAAACTCCTACTTTTCCCTTGAGGAAACAATCCCATTTGGTTTTAGTTAACTTCAAAGGACAAAAGTATTTTTCCTTCTGTGTCAATAATGTAACAGAAATTTGTCATTTCTGTCCACAAATCCAGCTTTCAGAGTTGCCCTATCTCAGTGACACACACACCCACAAGCAAGCCTGCAACCTCCCCCACACCCCCACACAAACATACAGAGCACAGCAACTGCAGCACAATGAAATGCTCCTGCAGCAATTTCTAGCCATGGAAATTGAGTTTAGTTTCACTGACTTGCCAGAAACCTCTCCGCACTGGGGAGTTGTATTTCCAAGCACATACCATGGGACCAGGACCTTTGGTGACATGTTGTTCCAATTTGACTGAGGTTGGGTTGCAGGCCAGGCCTTTCAAATCATAACCAGCATAGGAACTGTCTCCTACAAAACACTGCAGAAAAGTGAAGCTGCAGCAGCAAATCTGGGAAAACTTCATTTTGGGGTGAATGCATTGATAACATTTTTTCCCCTCAGAGTTTCTCCAAGAACTGTTTTGGAGGAGACTGAAAGGACACTGTTCACTTTCATTTGGAAATTTATGTGCCCTGATTGCTTAATTCAGAATTTGGGGGAGGAAAAAAATAAAGTATGAACATTTAAAAGAACAGATTTGGATTAGAAAACATTGCATATAAATCTTAGACGATCATCACTTTTTTCTGACCCATTCACTGTCTTCAGCACAGAGCTAGGAAGGCATTCTTTTCAAAACAAATTAATAAAAAAGTGCGGTGATGTCTATTGTCTATAATAAAGCCTACAGTTTAATTCATAGCAAGTCAAACTGTCCCAGTCTTAAACATCTGCAAATACATTACCCAGAGATGTAGCTGTGCCTCAACAGGATCAGCCTTAGCTCTGGGTGATGCCAGGTTGATACTCCCACAGTTTCAGACCCATGGCAGTCAAAGCCTCAGCATGCTCACTGTCCATCTTCAACTGAGCCCTGCTCAGGCTCCAGGGCTAATTCTCCAAGTGTTTACTTCCCTGCAGAAGGAGCTGTGAAACTCACTTGCAAAACTGATTTTAGGTCAGACTACAGCATTTTATAATGAATTATAATATTGATAGAACTGTCAAAGCACAGCAGGAGATGTTAACAGCTAGAAACATGTTCTTAAGTGTATCCTAATCATGTATCTTGCTTTCAAGTTCTTTCGTTTAATTTAGAAATTATTTGAATTATAAAATTCCACAGGGCTTTGGCCCTTATAAATAAGTCGTATTTAGAGGCTGGAAGATTAGAGTAGTTTCTTTGACATATCATGGAGATTACACTAACTCAAATTCTCTGGAAATCTGACTCATAAGGTAGAAATATTAAACGGGAAGTAACACTTTTAATAGGTCTCACTCTGTCAGCTGTACAAAGTGTAAGCAGAAGGAAAAGTACTCCATTCTTACTTACACTAAGAAGTATATGCACCACTATGGAAACACAAAGGTCCTTATAAAAGTATATTATATCTCAAGACTGCAGGAAGAAGTCATAGAATATTTTGAGCAGCTTGCTACATTATTCCATTTCTCAGTAACACCATGACATGCTCGATAACATCCATTTCCTTAAGACTGTAATATATTAAATATTTGTGTTAGGGTTTTTTTTTGTTTGTTTTATGTCTATTAAATAGCTAGTTGAAGAACTAGTGAGAGGTAATGAAGCAAGCTCTGAGCACTAATGGATATACATGACAGCAAAAGAGAAAGCTGCACAGGCAGCCTCAATTCCTCACTCTCATAGCCTACTAGTTCCTCTTTCCAGTCTTCATTTCAGTGCTCTCTAACCCAAGGCAGCAATGAGGGGGACTAGCCTCTTTCCTAATGTGGGTTTGCCAGATGTTGTCCACCACCTGAGGGCCTTTTTGGTTGGACAAGCATATGCCTCATCATTTGTCACAGGAGTCATGAATCACCACTCCTAAACTTTTAAATTAACAGCACTGCCTTTACCCCAAGCAAACAGCTCTGTCCATGAAGTTAGCAAAAAAAAGTTTTGTACTAGGCTCTGCCCTGGCAGCTGCCAGAATATCCCCTCTACAGGGATGGGACAAAACATACCAAGACAAAATCTGACACATTGCTTTGCAAGCAGACAAGTCAGAATCTATGATCTCTACAACACAGGATGGATGATGGCTGGGAAAAAAACACATCTCTTCAGGAAATGCTAAAACTTCATTCACAGATAAATGGTGTTCTTCCTCTTTGTTGGGATCCCTAGTGCTTAGCTACTGCTCCTGTGGGATAATGGTGAGAGAAGAGAGTGAGTACTTTGTCTTTGTTTTCCCCAGGGAAGAAAGAATCCTTTCCAGATATGGACACATAAAGGAAAGATGAAAAAAGGAAGCTCGCATGGGCTACTGTCTCACAAGCCATCTAAAGCCAGGATACAAACATAGATAGAAATAACTGATTCAGTCTTTCAAAATATTTTTTTTATGACCTGAAGTGTTGTCATTCTAGGTACAACATCAAGAGGAGAAGATGAAAGAAATTTTGCTTTCCTGCACCATGACTGATGCAAAGCCAGGTTACTCCTTAATGAGCAGTGAGGGATGTTCTGCTCCAGGACAGGAATTCTCCTGGGAACACAGTCTGTTGACTGCTAGTGAACTGGTTTTCCTGTCAATAGTTTAAGAATAAATTCACACCTTTGGGCTCTTTTCTGAACTATTCTTGGGCATGCTGAGAAAGATGAGGATATATTCCCCTGAGGATAGGAAAAAGCCCTTATACTGAAAGTGGAAAACCACATATAAACATGTTCTGTTGATTCTTTATCCTTGAGATGATCAGAACAGGGTTCAAAAAAATCCTCAAGAGAAGAGAAAAACATCTCTACATATGAGTTCATTCCAGTGCTGTGTCAGATTAATAAATGCATATGCAAATTTCTCATGGAACTTTGGAAGAACATTAAAAAAGGAGCATTGGGAGCATGGAACATTAAAAAGGAGCACTTCATTAACATGATGCTGAGAGTCAGCAACAGCTGTATAAACCTAAACATCTACTTGCATTCCAAATTGGGACAAGATTAAAAGATAACTGAAATTTTTTTCACCCTTGAATGTCAAAAAGATGCTGATATGAAATTACGTTTTTATTCACATTTACAGCAGGAATAAGGTAAAGAACATAAAGGGTTTAGAAAACTAAAAAAATGGAAGTAAATTGGGAAAAAAAGAAATAGTGCATATACTGAGTCTCTAAGAATAACTTTTCAAGAGCATCAAATCTGTTACTGTGAAAATACCACAACAGTGTTCAAATAAAAACCTGGATAAGCAGGTTTTTTAAATGACTGTCTGAAGGAGGCTCTTGGGCTATAAAACCACTCACCGTGGACCAGATCTAGTATTGTTCAAATGTATGTCCTAGCTAAGGCCTTTAAACTTAGAAGATTCCTAGGAACATACAGGATCAGGAAAAACACATGATTTTAGATATGCACAGATAGATAGATAAATATTCTATCCACGTAATGAAGTACAGTATATGGTAACATGAAGAAAGGGAATGATTCACTTTCCAATACTGCGTCCAACGAACCATGGAATATAACATTTTTTATTTCTTGGTGGTAACTGTCAAAATGCATTTACTTCAGGGAGATGAAGAGGGAATGCACAAAGAAGTGTAGAATAATTATGTGTTGAAAATTAAACCCAGTTGTCTGAACTGGGAAGAACAATATAATGTACCAAAGGAGGTCTAAAGTGTTTTGGCCAACAAACTTAGAGGTCATCCAAGACAACATACTTTGTAAATGAAAGGCAAAAGCAGTTCTCTGTAGTGGGCTCCTTACCTCTGTTTTTGAGAGTTTAGATCTACATTTAACACCAAAGAATTCATAGTTTAGTTTATTCATACAATAGGACTGTTTCTCTTACACCTACCCAAAAAACTGTGAGTAATGTCTAAGGACATGAGGTCAGGCCCACATTCTTTGTTCATGGATGTTTGTATGTGCATGGCTCCAGAAAGACATTTTAAAAAACTAGTTCCCATTCAAGAGTGGCATGAAAAAAAGGCATTTTCTCTCTGCTTCAGACCAACAGCAGTTACAGGGTTAGAAGGATTTTGAAACTAACTTTCCAGGATGTCTGTGGAATCAGGGATGTACTGGCCAAACTTTTAACTCTCAGTTTGCGTCCTGAATAAACCCACAGGACAGGCTCTCTAATACCCAAAGGGTCTGTGTCCACCATGCGGAACACCTGAATTATAGCTTGCTCTGACACAAATTCCTGCTAAAAAAGCAGTGGGTAGACATGATTGTCACTGTGGAGCATCCATACAAAAACCACAGCTCCCTGAATGGTCCAGAAGCTGCCAAAAATTTCAGTGCTTCGGTGACCGGAGCTGTGACAAGACTAGAGAGGTGCACTCGCTGTGATAAAGACGTTGCTTCCCAAAAAGCAAACACAGCAATTAAATGAAGTTGCTTGCTCTGCTGATGGTGGAGATTCTTTCCCATCAGCAAGTTATCAGCATTGCAGTGATTTTTCTGTTTATCTGTCCCATGTTCTTTCCTTGCACCCTGACTGATTATGCCCTGAAGAGATACTACATTCCACAAAGATGTTGAAAAGAGAGCAAGCACGGAGCCAAAGAAAGCCTTGCAATGACTCGTGCCAAGATGCAGGGGCACCCAAAGGGAGGTGAGGCAAATGGTGTAATCTGAGCATTCAGGACCACAAGGGAGGATGGTACGCACATCTCAAGGCTGTCCATATACCACAAAATATAAAGGGAGACTGCAGGCAGGGAATAGTCATGTTCCCTGCGTTTTAAGGATGGATACACAGAATGAAAACAGAATACATTTCCAGAGATTTTTGACAGGGTAAGCCAGAATTATATCCCTTCCTAATCCACAGACGTATTTCCTCATCACTGGGGATATATCTCCACTGTCTCTGCAACCAGGCCAGACAGAAAACTAAACTCATTTTTGGGTGACTAAGGTACCATTACTTTTAGGTTCTGCAAGAAAACTCAGCTGCTGATTAAACCACAGTGATTGAAATCAGAACACACAATATACTTTAGTACCAGATTGTATGACAACACAAATTCTCCAAAACATACAAAGAAAGCAGGAATTTACTTGCATGGTTTAACAGACAGAATCACTGTTAATGGCTGCAAAATTCAATGTTACAATTTTCTCATTTAAATAATTTCTGTGCTATATATAATTCATACATATGCCCCAAGGAAAAAAAAAACAAAACTGCAAATCACACACAAATTCCTCTTTTTTCCACCTTTTTTTAAAGTCTGTTACGCTAAATTACATTATCTTTTAGGATTTGCCATACCAGTGCTTTCCAACTCCTTTCTTTTATCTCTTTTCTTTCTGGATAAGAAGTGACATGGTTTTTGAATAGGCACTAGCACATTAGTATTGTGATTGTGCCATAAGTATTATAAGGTAGAATAAGCAACAGCCTGGAAACTGAGGAAAAAATTCAATAGTTAAGCTCAGGAGGAAGTTTTCAAAAACTGTTTGACATTCCCAGTGTTTTTGTTTCAGAATGCTCAAGATGAGGTGCACCAGAAAGATTTTTGGTTTTTTCTGGTTAGGTGTTCAATACTCCTTTGCATTACATGAACATCTGTGAGGTATACTCATTAGATGAGTATTACATGAGGTTATCTCAGGCCATGCTCATCCAGACACTGCAAAGAGTTAAAGGCTTTCTCTACTTCACTCCAAGGATGACAGCAACTGTCCCAAAGGCACACAGACAGAAGCTCTGCCTGAGCCAAAAGGTCACAATGATGGGCTAGTTCAAAGCAGAAGCAGAGCAATTTTGCATTTGCTGACATCAGACTGTTTTAGGGTGCCATCAGCATCCAAAACCTAAGAAAAAATTTCCCACAAAACAAAATGTAAACAAAAAATCTTGTAACTTATCTTTTTAAGGTGGCAACATCAGGAGTACATGCATTTTTTCAATTAATATGATGCCATTCTGAATTACAGGAATATCTCTGTTTTTCAAGGTTTTGGGGTTAGCTATCTTTTCAGGAAACAAAAAAAAGATATTGTGAATGTCACTATGGGAACCATGAGACATGAGGGAAGAGAACAGCAGCTAAGTTCACAGAGTCTATTACTATATGGAGGTAAATGAAGGTACTGCCCACAGATACTTGGACCATCATATCTTTATTGAAGTAAAAGAACTAAACCATTCCAGGGCTGCGAGGGGAGCTGTTCTTCCAGAAGCTCCACACTGTCTCCTCTGACACTCATGGGATGGCAAACCCAAACGCTGATGCACTTAGAGCTCTCTGAGTCTTTGAGATGGATGACATGGTGGATGACCCACCTAGCCAATATGGGAAAGCCAGTTGATGTAACCTTTTTGGATTCATCAAAGCTTTTGACACTGTTTCTCACAGGATCCTCCTGGATGTCCAGCCCACAGCTGGATAAAAGGCACATCATGTGACGGGTGAACAGATGGCTCACAGGTCAGGCACAAAGGGTTACAGTGAATGGGGTGACATCAAACTGGGAATCTGTCATTAGTGGGGTTCCACAGGGCCCCATCCTCAGCCCTGTGCTCTTCAACATCTTCATAAATGACTTGGATGCAGGACTGGAAGGGACACTGAGCAAGTTCGCAGAGGATACAAAACTGGGAGGAGCTGTTGAACTCCCTCGAAGGCAGAGAGGCCCTGCTGAGAGACTGTGACAAATCAGAAGGCTGAGCAATCATCAACCACATGAAATTCAACTAGGGAAAGTGCTGGATTCCACACCTGGGATGGGAAAACCCTGGATATACAGACTGGGGAATGAGATGCTGCAAAGAAGTGTTGTTGAAAGGGACCTGGGGTTCCTGGTCAATGGCAAGTTGAAGATGAGTCAGCAGTGCCCTGGCAGCCAGGAGGGGCAGCCCTGTCCTGGGGGACATCAGGCACAGCATGGCCAGCCGGGCACGGGAGGGGATTGTCCTGCTCTGCCCTGAGCTGGGGCAGCCTCACCTCACCTCACCAGTGCTGGGGGCAGTTCTGGGTGCCACAACATTAAAAAGTCATTGAGCTATTAGAGACCATCCAAAGGAGGATAGGAAGAACCTTGAGGGGAAGCTGTATGAGGTTTGTTCAGCCTGGAGAAGATGAGGCTGAGGGGAGACCTTGTTGCAGTCTACAGCTTCTTTCCAAGGGGAAGAGGAGAGACAGATACCGATCTCTTAACTCTTACAACCAGTGACAGGATTCAAGGAAGCAGCATGAAACTGAGTGAGGGTAGGTGTAGATTGGTTATCAGGAAAAAGGTTTTTTCACCCAGAGGGTGGTTGAGCACTGGAACAGGCTCCCCAGGGAAGTGGTCACAGCACCAAACGTGACAGAATTCAAGACGGGTTTGGACAAAGCTCTCAAGCACATGGTGTGACTCTTGGGGTGTCCTGTGCAGTGCCATGAGTTGGACTCAATGTTCCTGATGGGTACCTTCCCACTCAATATATTCAATGATTCAATGATTTCATGACTTACATTACAAATGTGTCCCTTGTTAGTTGCTATACTGCCACATATATGACTTTAATTCAAGTAAAAATCCTAGAAAAGCTAAGATCCCCACAAGGTATTTCTATGTGCAGTTACTATGTAATAAGCTATTATACAGTTGACTACATAATTTTTCAGTATAAACCAAAGTAAAGACAGATTCAAGTTTTCATTTACTTTTTCATTTGATTCACTAAATTTAGCAAAATGACCTTTACTGGAGAAAACTGGTTTTCAAAAGCCTGGCTGTTGCCGCTGGTGCTGAATAGATCACATGGACACAGGTCAAGGTGTGGTGAAAGGAAGAGAGTTTATTTTTCCTCCCAGGATTTATAGGTTTCTGACCACAACCAGGGATTGGATGGTCAGGATAACACTTTCTCACTGCATTGGCCATGAGAGATGTCCATCACAAGATGTGTAACAGAAAGAATGTACACATATCTATGTTTACAGTTACTGTCCTGGGAAGGTCTTTAGAAAACTATGCCAGCAAGCTCAGAAGCTGAGTTTTCAGGGTGACACTGGGCCATCTCCAAACTTAGAACTGTAATGCTAGGTTGAGTGCTTGATCTGCTGCTTTCCTGAAGCAGATCTGTTTTCTCTCAAACCAGACATGAAGATTGGATTTAGACTTTTACTCTTAGAAACACCAAGTTCCACTAATTTAATTTGTATATTTAAAGTCTGTTGAAAATTCATTACATAAAAATTAATTTCTCCATTTTTATTCATGATATTTCAAAGGTTAATAATCACTGTTTGATACTCTAAGGTGCAGATCTTATGAATATGTACTTATACATATATTCCATAGTATTTTAAATCACAAAAAAGAAATTCAAACATTAACCTAGTTAATTTGAGGGCACAGTATGCCTTCAATTTACTCTGCATTTACAGCAGTGATATAATCAGCTTTGAGGCTACTTTCTAAGGTAAAGCAGGGGACAAGAACATACACACACACAAACAAAAAGAAAAAGTTAATTAGTAATAAGGGCAATTAGTTCTAAGAGCTGGTCCATGCAAGGTGTCATTACCAAGATTTTAACCTGCAAATGTAAATAACTGTCTTTGAACTAACACTGCAGGAACTTTGGTAAGCATTCTTACTTAAATGGACAACAATGGACACAAACATCTACCTAAACAATGTCAGGGCACTTAGTGCTGATTAGCAATTAATCATGTCTCTCCCTGATATGCTGTCTTTGTTTGACAAAACACATAAAGTTATTTGATTTATTCCTTGGAATGGGGTGCAAGGTTGCAGCTTCCAGACTGGCAGTTTATGTATCACCTGTCCACCATTCCTCTGGTAAATTTTCGAGGTAAAGACTGTAGTATAAAAAAGATGTACACATTAAATAACACACATGGTCTTCCCCTACTTTGGCTTTCATATTTCATGTGCCCCTGGTTATGGCTGCACTAACCAGTAAAATGAGGTATTTTTGCTGGTAAATTGCTGGGGCTATGCATGCCATGTCTGAGATAAACACATTTCAAGGGGGGGGTCACTTTCCTTTAGTTCTCATGCACTCCCTTGGATGTGATGCCTTAGGATTTTAGCTTTTATATTTTTCAAATCCTCTATTGCATGAGTGTGCAACTCCAAACTCTATAAAAAGTGTTAGTTACTATCTTCACACTTTAGTCAGACAAAACAATCCCTCTAGGCCTGAAACTCAAGGACATCCTACTGCCTCGGGCCCCAAAAAGTATAAATAAAAAGTGAGTTGAGGGGGCATCAGTTGGGACACTGGTTAGCAGGTGGAGCGCAGACACTAGAGACCATCTTCCAGTTACATGTGGTGTGGAAGCAACCTTGTAGCTTGGAGACATGAAAGTAAACACAGTGAGAGAGGACATTCAGGACCTGGGCTTCAGAAACGCACCCCTGATGGAAAAGTAATTTGCTATTTGAAATGCAACCTATGTTTCACGCTCACAAATGCACCAGTGTGAAGAACAAGTCACCAGTTTTCTGCCATGTCACATGAGGTATGCCCCCATGCAAAGACAAAAGTCATACAGTTCCCCAATCTCTATAAATAGAATAATTTCTAGATTAGACTCTTTATGTGAGACAATGAAGGAAGCCACACTGCTTTACAATGGATGAGGCTCAGATACTGAATTTTCTGATTAACATGCTGCTCTACATTATTAAAGAGAACAAAAATAAGACTTACTAGTTCAAAAGAAATAAAAGATGCATTTTACTGCAAAGACCAAAGAAAGCCAGTATGGCATTTAAAAATGTTTCGCACAACCTCAGTTTTAACATGTAATTTCCTGAATGTAAGTAGAGTTCTAAGAAAAATGTTGAATATTTCACAACCTAAGATTTTCACATACCCATTTTCATCCAGTTGTTGAAAAATGTAAAAGATGAGGAACTTGCCTTCAATAGGTGTAAATCACATTTATGCAATCACATTTTAGGAAGAGCAAGGTAGAATGAGTACCAATTCAAGAGGATGGTAGAAGTGTAAAAAAAACCCTTATCCAGGAGTTTTTACTTCCTAGTGTACAACCATTTTAGCATCTTCGGTGATGGGGAGATCAGAGGGTTGTTTTGTTGGTTTGTTTTTTTTATACTGGAAAATCCAAATTTTAATCACCTTAGAAAAAAAATAAAATAAGAAAAAAAAGAAGAAGAAATAAGTCTCACAGTGTTTCTTGAATTTTCTTTTGTTCCTGGAGAAATACCATTCACTGTGTGCTAAAGCCTCCCTTTCATAGCTAATACTGTTAAAGTAAAACCAAACCATCATTGGCAATTGCCAGATGAATGGCTCTGCCACAGTGGAAGACAAAGATTCAGCACTATTAAAATCCAGCTCTCTGCTCAGCTATCCTTAAGGAAGATACGGTAAAGTAAAAACTCCAAAACAGAAAATAAGAAAAAAGAGTGCTTTCACTAATTAACACCTTTAAGTGTGGATGCAACCTAAGGATGAGAGCTGGCTTGGGGCTGAACAGAAATCAACAATCTTCACGTAGGAACAAGAACAGCTCAGCATATTTTCCTCAGACATAGTGACAAAAGCTCTCAGAAGCTTTAAGGGTTGTAAGGTGAAGGCTGGGAGATTATATTCTTCTACAATGCCATCTTTATTATATGGTTTATGAGAAAAGCCTGTGCTTTCAGCAAGTTCTTTTGGAAAAAGCATGCACTTTCTACTTTAAGTGTGATTTGTTCTTGACCAGCAGGATGATAAATTAGAGTGCTCAAGCAATGAGAATTTTGGAAAAAGCCAAGCACCAGCTGGGAATGAACTAGGAGAAAATTAACGTCTGCTTCAAGGCCTCAGACACGCAAACTAAGAGGACCCTCATGGCAGCATTGAAGGCCAGGCACAGTCCCTGCAGCTGGAGACTGCACTGGAACAACAGAGAAGCTGAACTGGTTTTTAGCCAGACCTACTGGCTGGCTAGAAAGCACACAGGACCTAATGAGCTCTCCATTGTAATTATCTGCTGATCATTCATTGTCAGAGTTGACAGTCCTAAGAAACTCCACCTTCTTAGGGAACACACGTAGCAATCCACTTCAAAGTTTTGAACATGAGTAAAAACAAAAGTTTCCTGGGTTTTGGCTTCATTAACAGTCTTCTGGACTGTTAATTCTGATTGTCATAATGCTCAGTGCTTTTTTGTGCTGACATCTCTCTTCCCACATAAAATCGAAAAACAACAGCCAGAATAAAAATCCATTTGGGCTCATGAAGGAGTGTGCCTGGAATGCTTATGTTATCTCATTACATTTACAATGATACTCCAAAATAAAGACCAGAGGTGAAACTGGGATATTACTTCTTTACCCCCACAAAAGTTACTTCTTCATGAATGTGATCCACCACAAAATATGATTTCAATTTTTCCACTATTGTGTTTAAATGAATTTTGCTCAGTTTGTATTTAAAAATCACCAAATTAGAACATAGGCTATTTCCTGGGGATTAATAAGAATGGCCAGCTGTGAAGAATGGATGGTCTCAGGCACAGCTGGGGGCCACTAATCTCCCTGCACAAAATGAAAAATATTAAATTTTCCTTAATTCCTTAGAGAGATCTAGTGAGGTCTGTAGGCATGCACCATCTGTAGAGACTTAGTTCAAAACTCTGCATGCCTCACATTGCTTGAAAACTCTCTTGGTAGTCCCCCTTTAAAAAACATTAACTTCTAATTAGGCAATAACTGGGATTAAATGAGAACAGAGAAAAACTTCATTTTCTTGAGTTTCAAGAACTCAAATGTACCAAGAAATGAAATCCAGGAATTAAATTCTATTCTCAGTAAAGAGCTAGCCTGCAAACCTTCTGGGGAGGGATTGTCCCGTAGTACATATTTGAACAGCATCTTGCAAACACAGTTCAGATTTCTAGGCACTATTGTAACACAAAACAATAAAAATAACTGCAGGAATTTACACAGAACTACTCCAAACAACACAAGCATAATGGTGAGTACCAAAGATGAAGGGATGTTCCTTGTGAATGTTTTCACCTCATATAATCAAAGATAAAATATTTTGCATTTAAACAGAACTACAGAGGGAGATGATGGTTGAAATTCAAAATAAACACTATGGCTGATTTGCATCCTGTTTTGTCCTGCTTTCCTCAACATGGGCAGTTGCATTTACACAAACTAAGGTTCTGTCCTTATGGCTCATTTCTGAAGGACTCCTGGACAGACTAATCTCTTCTTCTGCCTTGTACTGGTGGAAATGTTAATGCCAAAAACTCTTCCACTAGAGAAAGGGCAGGGAACCTAAATGACGGGACAGTGAAGAGGTCTGCCAGTCCTGCCCAGCTATTTGAACACTTGGGGATAGAAAGGATAGTTGTTGTGGGAACAGGGTAGTTTGTCATATATTATTATTCTGGAGAGTGAGGAAAATCTGCTGGCTCTCCTTGTAAAGTTATTGTATTTTCAATTGCTCACAAGGTCTCCCAGAGCTCAGAGAGGTATTCTGTTAAACACTGAAATAAATAAAAACTGCTGTCTGATTGGCCAGACATGAATAAATTCTACTACCCCCAGATGTATCCATCTAGGATGTGCTTATTTGCATGATATGTGGACTAATTGTTTAACACTAGCCCAGAACATAGCATTGTTCACTCAGAGAAAGCTACACAATAGAAATTTATTGACTCATCACACTACTATTTTTTAGCCAATTATATGCCAGGATTTTTCCTTCAGATATATAACAATAGGAAAGATGCTTCATTTCCTTGGGACTATTTCTCTCCTGGGTGGCAAAATTAAAATCAGCCTCTATAAAACACACTTGTGACAGCCTACAGCAACCCCAAACGGCACAAGGAGAGTACTTTATGCTTATACATTATAGACAGAGATCTGGAAAACTTCAGGGGGAGTAGAAGGAGTAAGAAACCCAGTGAGCTGTGGGCCAGCACGAAAGCTTTTTGCCACCTCCACCCCACCGAACGCTTCCACGCGGGACAACACCCACCACAAAGAACGGGGTCCAGAGGGGATGGGATGGCTGCAATCGCCGTAATTGCTTACTAATCAGATGTTTGGTAGAAAATTCCTTTAAACAAATTAGAACGGACGCATTCGTTTTATTTCTTCGGAGACAGCTGCCAGGTGGGAGGAATTGTAAAGCGTTTCCCTGCGGGAGGATGGAAGGGGCTGGAAAGATCCCAGTCTGCTCTTGCCCTCCCGCCCAGTCCTGGGCAAAGCGGGGAGGAATTCTCTCCACCGCTGTACCCCGTTAAATAGAGAAAAACCCAGCAGCTTAGCAGGAAAAAGGCATGTAAAGTGTGTGCGCAAACACACGTGTGTACAGCAGGTGCCTGCCGCCGCCGCAGCAGCTGCATCAGCGCTCTCTGCCGGGCGCCCAGAGCCGCCGACACCGCGGAGCCGCACCGGCACCGGCACCGGCACCGGGCCAGGGCTCCGCAACCACCGTGCACGGCCCACGACGCCCCTGCCTGCCCCTGGCATCTCTGCGGCGGCGGAACTCTGGCGGCAGGGCTGTTGCTGGCGTCTCTGACTGACAGAACGGCTCCAATAAACAGCTGAGATTATAAAAAACCCCCATATATTTACTTAGAGACAGACACAGACACACACATACACACATACACATCACTTCCATCACACTGTCAGGCAAATTCCAGTCTTTAGAACACGTGCAGGGTGGAGCAGCAGATGTAGTAGACTATGGAATTGAGTAGATAAAAAGACGTCACTGGGAAACGAAAGGTCTGGAGCACAAGTCTTATGAGGGGTGACTGAGGGAGCTGGGGTTGTTCAAGCTGGAGAAAAGGAGGCTCGAGGGTGACCTTATCCTCTCTGCAACTGTGTGAAAGGAGGGTATAGTCATGTAGGGGTCAGTCTCTTCTTCCAGGTAACCAGTGACCAGACAAGAAGACACAGTCTTAAGTTGCACCAGGGGAGGTTTAGGTTGGACCTAAATTAGTTAATTTCTTCACAGAAAGGGTGCTTAGACATTGGAATGGAAGGGCCTGGGAGGTGGTGGAGTCACCATTCCTGGAGATCCATATGGAAAGACTGGATGTGGCAGTCAGTGCCATGATCTAGTTGACAACATGGCATTGGGTCACAGGTTGGATCTGATGATCTCACATGTCTTTTCCAACCTAGCTGATTCTATGATTCTGTGTAGTGGTGGTACCCTCTGGGCTAAAGCAGCACAGTTTGTCATTTAACTGATCCACTTGCACTGCTTATGAAATTTGAAAAAGTGAGGAGGGATGATTTTTCATAACAGCATCTCAGTGACTGAATAGCACAGCAGCCCAGACTCATACAGAGACAGCACTGGCAAAAATCCTCAACAGCAGTCTAGACAGCTGTTTTTGTTTCTTTCCTAAAATTTCTATCAAATACATATAGCAGGCAACCTGCACATTCCCCAGAGCAGCTGTAGTTGCTATACCCTCTAACTCAGGGACAGTGGGTTCAGCAAGCAGAAAGGCACAGCCCTATGGAAACATCTTGGGCTACCTCATGCTAAACTCATGTTGCAGCACAGAGGCAGTGCTGTGGCTGAATTATCCATTTGGATAACCTGGAAGCTGAGCTGTCTGCACAGGATCCTGCTGCTCAGGGTTTAGTGCTTTTATCATCCTGGCCTTACAGCTTAGGCAGATAACCTACGCCTCAGACAGCCCAGCAGGAGTGTATCCGCAGCTGCAGACATCACATAATAGCATGTCTCTGCAAGGAGAGCTTTTTATGCCTTCTACAGATACTCCTAGCTTGATTTTTCCAAATTCCTCTCCTTTCTAAGAGAGACCTTCTGAAAGACCTTTTGAAAGACCTTTTGAAAGACCTGTTGAAAGTCCTTTTCACTCCAAAAACATCCTCTTTATTTTGGATGCTCCTAGTCTCAGCTCATATGAGCATAGCCAACTTTGCTCTTAACTGGTGCTGAAGTTTATAAGTTAGTTCTTTTAGCATTTTCCTTTATGAAATCCCAAGCTTTTGCTGGTTGCTGGTCTTCTTCTGGCCATTTGGGACTATTCCTGTTTGATTTTTCTCCATAGCCTCTTACTAGATAAAAGAAACACTTCTAAATAATAAACACTGTAGATCAAAACACACATATCTGAACACCATTATAAAGTGGCTCCCCAGGTCTTGTAACTCAGCACTGGTTTGAGACATGAGCTCTTTACTCCAGTTTAGAGTACAGTAATTCTTTGGAGTCTGACACAGGCCCATTGTGACTCAGAATCAGCACACGCTCCTTGCTTCGCATCATGCATGTGAAAATTTCCATATGTTCAGCTATCATTTTTAAAATGTGGTTTCCTGTTTGCTTTTTCAGAGAATGTTCTTTATGAAGTCTGCAATCCATAAGCACTCTGCAGCAAGTCTGCACTTAATTTGAAACACCACTTCCAGGTACCATCCTTATATCTGCTGTAAAACACAGGCTTTTCTTATTTTTAACCCAAGTGCATTTTTAGATCTTAATGCACCAAATACTTGTTTCAACCAGTCTGT
This sequence comes from Poecile atricapillus, assembly GCF_030490865.1. Lineage (NCBI taxonomy): Eukaryota > Metazoa > Chordata > Aves > Passeriformes > Paridae > Poecile > Poecile atricapillus. The sequence continues at coordinate 66,326,515 of NC_081250.1, forward strand.
GCCTTTATATTCTGTCAACGTATGAGGAATGTTTTAGAGAGAAATCCTCTAGAACTCATTATATCCAATTTGTTAGATTTACTTTCACCTCTTGAAGTTTTATTGAACTATTGTTGAACTTTTATTGATTCTACATTCTCCTATAAACAAAACAAGAAGAGGAAAGAAGGAAAGATAGTCTTCATTTCACAAGCCAAAATTTCCTCCAGAGTGCTAAGCTTCAGAATGGCTAAATAGTTGGTGCCATTTCCATATACACCTCTCCCTTTCAAATTTTGACAGAATTTGTAGTCTTCTGAAAGGCAGTCAACAAAAAGACTGTTCTTCACACAGCTGTCAATTTCAGTACATCATTTGGCAAACTGCAATGCCTTTTTAATTATTTTCTATAAGGGAATGTTGTGCTCTCTCCAGAAAGAATATTTGGCCAGCGACTCAAGTCTCCAGGTTTCCAGTAAATTAGCTGATGAGTAACAGAGGTGGTTACAGTAGCCTCTCTTTACTGCCTGTAGAAAACGTCCAACAATTTATTTGCAAGGGGCTTGGCCATGTCCCAGAGCAGAGCTCTGAAAGCAAGGAGGCAGCTGCATACCTAACTTGGACTAATACCTGGGCTTTGTGGAAGTGGTTTGAGAACAATGTGTACAGTCATGTGGTATTTTAAAAGACTGTGAGCAATTTCTGAAATAGAAACCCTGAAAACAATTTTTTCTAGAAAAATAAGGGAGGCAGAAGCTGAGACTTTTGTTCAGGATTATTAATGTTGCTGCTTTTCAGTGACAGTCCAACATATGGTATAATGCAGTGTTGTGTGATTGCCCCTCATTCTGTGGCATCATGAGGGGAAAATCCATTTGTTAAGGCTCCCCATGGCAAGGCTGTGGTTGGCTAATGTGGCTACAGGGGGAACCTGAAGGGGGTATGTTTTCCTTGCTCCTCCTTGCTATGGCTAGAAGAAATAAGAGCTTCAGTGTGGAGGAAATTGGAGTCTGCTCCTCAGGTACCTTCTTTTTTGGGAATAGGTGAGTTGGGAAAGGGTGTGAATTTTCCCTGAGGTCCCTTTCCTACTCTTGGATTCAGAACAGGCAGGCAGTGCCTGGGGATACTTCACATCTCCTGGCAAAACCTGCGAGTCAGTCAATTTTGACACAGTCCACCAAGGGATTGTCTCCCTCCAGAAGCAACCTGTCCTCACACCACATCATGGCTAAGGAGAAGTCTTGCCAGCTCCAGTAGAGGCTGTGTACATCTATTACCTGACAGAAGGCACAAACATACTACAGCTGTAGCAAAGGAAGGAGCAATGCCTGGGCCTTATTTGAGTTTTTAATATCAGCTTGATCTAAGACATCTCTTCCTCTACCAGACTAAAACTACAAACCATGCAGAAACCTAAAGATGACATAATTTTACAATTTTGCAGTACACCAGTTTCCTTCTTTTACTAGCCAGTGAGGGTATGCTAGCAGTTAAGGGTAGGGTCCAGACTGCAGAGGCAATGGCAGATACCTAAACAGAAGTTCTTTGGCAACAAGAGATGAAACTCTGACATCCCCCCCAATCACCCCTCTAGTCCTCCCTCTCCTGAGACTGACAATTAATAATTAATGCAACAATTAACAGAGACTCACACTGCAATAGCTCAGTACTGATTACCTTTTTTTCCTTTGTGAAATACACTAATATAACAAACCCTATCAGTCCATTAATATATCACCTATAAGCAGAAGAATCTATGCAGGCAAAGCACAATTTCCTTCATCATCTTAAAGATCAGAACGCCAGAAAAAGAGTTTGATAGTTGTTTGCTTGAGTGCTTTACCTCAGAAGGGTTTGTTTTGCAAATTTAAAAGCTAAGTACAAACAATAAATGACAAACTTGAAGGCTGATCAGCTTGCTGGCCAGGTACCTTGTTGCCTTTGTCTCTTGTCTCTCCAGGATGCCATTAGAAGAGAAAATCATTAGAAAATAATATTTGAAATTACTCTCAATGTCCTTAATGTGATGCATTCTATTTTTCTCCTCACCATATTTCAACCACATGTCTCAAGTTTCTGTTTCCTAAACGACTCTGTCGAGCTCCCCCCAAGCATGTTTATAGGCCACATTTTAAAAAGAAACACGTTTTAAATTAAGGGTCATATGACTAGAACTTGAGGAAGCATCTGCAGCTTGCTTTTGCAAATGTTCTGTGGTGAGGTAAAGAATTATTTTTTTCAAGCTTTACAGAAAAAACCTTTCTTTTTGAAAATGTTTTCTGGGAAGAGTTTCTTTCATTTGATAATGCTTTTGATTAGAGAATGAATATCCAAAATATTTGTGTGGGAGAGGCAGGAAAACATCAGTTTTTTAGCATAATTTTATGCATCAGTAGAATTAGGAAAAACACAGCCATTCTCCCTAGTCTTATGGCTCCTTATCACTCATATATTCCTCATTTCAGGGAACATAATTTGGTTTAATATCAAGATATCTTTCAAAACCAAGAAATTGATGTCCTCTCCTAATGTTCCAGATGTAACTAATTTCAACTCTAAAGACTGGGAAAGTGTAATCTTGAATTATATTAACAGACTTATTTCCATGGGACTTTGAGATTCCTGGACGGTTCTTTGTGGGTTCTTCTCCTTTCTTTTGGATTTTTATCATATGTTATATCATTTATTTGGGTCTTAGATGATTAAGAAATATGTCTAGGCCTCAACACCATGGTGCCTGAGTGTCTCCTAAATTATTAAAAACAGATATAGCGACAAGATGAACATCTATTTTTATGTATAGTGCAGTCATTAATGTTCTGACCCCAATTCAGAAAAGGATGTATAGTCTGTAAAAACCCCATACAACATATGTCTAACTAAATATTTGTATGAAACACACCGAAGTGGCAAGTTTAAGAGCACAACTGGAGCTAAACATTGTGTTCCTGAGAACCATGTATTTCACCATATATACAGCTACTGGTGCCACATGAAAATAGAACTGCAGGAAGACACTACTGGTATTGAATGAAATATAATTTGGGACCAGTTTTAAGACAGTTACACTTTGCCTTTAAATTATACAAGAATATAAATTTTCTCTGCTTCTTGAAGAGCTTTTATCTTTCTTTAGTGTCACTCATTCTCAAAGATGTGTGTAAATGGAACTAGGAATAAATAGTCAATTTATTCCAGCCACATGAGCAAAAAGCCCAGAAGAAGATTTGAGGTTTAAATTAGTGGCAAGTGAATTAAAATTATAATCTCCAAGAATGATTTCTGGTCTTCTGGAATGGTTAAAGATGAAATCATACATTGATTTATATCGGCTTGCAGCGCCTTTGTCAGTTGCAGAGAAGGATCAGTAATTAAAGAGATGATTTCTACATTAATACCAAATTAAGAACCTGAACCTATACAGTAATAAAGTTACCAAGAGCCCGTATAAAATTCAGTGGCTCTTGGGAACCAGTTAATTTAGTTTGAGGTTGCTACACACAGCTACGAAGCTTTTGGCTTTGCAGTAGCAAAATCTGGTTGAAAACAAAGATTGGTTTCCTCTCTGCAGTTTTCTAGTTCCAAAGCCATGCACTCCATCCAAACAAAACTGCCACTGGTTTGCTAAAAATTTGTTCCATCCAGTTTGACTCAGTTATTTTGTCCCTATGTTTCTAAGGAAATAATACGCATCTGTGATTTTCACTCTGTCTCTGGAGACCATTTTAGGTCTGCAGTCAAATTTTAAGATATTCAAGAGCAGCAATTCAGAAAAACATTTCTATGACTAATCACCTTAATTTGGGGGCTGTTGTCTTCCTGGAAAAAAACTGGTGGCCTGCCAACAGTAAAATAAACCTCAGTTTTCCTATGTGCCTTTTATTTGTGTATCTCCAAACACACACTTCCATTTTCCCATCCAGATGCAGCAGTGATATTCACATCCCCATTCCTGCCACAATTGCACATTTCCCTGTCACACTCTCTAGCTGAGCCAGGTTACAGCATTTTCACTTCTCACTGAGGCTGCAAATAGCTACCAAGGTCCCATCACTCTCTGCCCTGACTCTGAAGCCAGCATTGCTCTGATCCCAAATTTTGGGCAGATCAACTTCATTTTCTGACATAGAAAAACCCCTCGTACGGAGCCACTAGATGGCACTTTCAAAACATGGTTTTGCACATTCTGTCCAGCTAGTTACCCATCTGAGTCCAAATCCCAAGGTGCACTGTAAACCTTCGGATTTATTTTATCTATTTGCTAAACAATAAATGCTCTCTGAAACTTACAGTGATTTCCCTTAGCAAAAAGACATCTTCAAAAGGTTGAAACAGCAGAACTACTTTTTTCACAAAGGACGGACTTTCTCCTCCTTTTCCCCACATCATCATCCTCTCTGGAAAACAAGGCCATATAAAATTGCATATAACTGTGGGCATGCTTCTTATATAGCTCTTATCTGTAGGGAGAGAAACAACACAACTTCACAGCAGCTGAGATACATGGCATAGTGAAAGCAGCAGTGTCCTTCCTTGTTTAGAAACTATACAAGAGCCCAGGTTTTCCAGTCATGAGACTAGAAAATCCATTGTATTGTGAGTATATTTTGTATGCCTTCTTTCCTCTTTTATCCCTTCTCAGGCATCCATTCCAGAGGCAACATTGATGAAAAAACTCAGTTTTTAAAAATAGAAAATGAAAAAAACCTGTTATAGGCAATAAGCTATTCAGGGCAGGGCTGTCTCTGCGTCTTTATGTTTCTCTAGCACTCAGCACCATGACAGTGCACATTCAATGAGGTCTCAAAACTTTCCAGGAGATTATTATATAAAAAATAATTCCATCATAGAACATCACAAGATGTTGCTAATTGCTATTAGAAGTTTAATGACTAATTGTTTTAACCCAGGGCAGAAAAGATGGAAACCTATTATCATTGCAACGGAGGGTCACCACCTGTTTGGCTTCTTTATAAGAGAATTTAAAACTAAGATAACCTTGCAATACCTGACAAAAAGAAACTTTTAGGTTGTGTGCTGCAATTCAGAATTCAATTCCATAGACTGAAATTTTCTAGTTTTACTTTCATCACTCATTGCCTACTCCTGTTCACCAACAATCTGTCAGCAGGCATTTTCAGTTCTTGAATCCTGTTAATTTTTAGAACTCTGGACACACAATACATGGAATTGGCTGGGGCTTTATGGTTCTGGGTGGTTTTGTTTTCATGTCACTAGAAAGGCTGCTGTTATAAAAGCTGTGTGACTTCAACTCTTGAAGTATTTTCTGCAGATGGAGTAAGATGGACAATCCATGGCAGTATCTGTAGTACAATATACATTTGGTTGTTTGAGATACTGGAAACGTAAAGCTCTGAGGCAAAAGTTCCCATAGTTCAGACTTCATGCCCAAGAAAAGGGAAAGAGGACAGCTGTGTTTGTGAACCAGACAAAACTTTGTTCCACCGAACTAGCTTTTTTGGATGACATATAGAAATCTTGTTAACCATGCCAGTCTACTTAATCTGCAAGGATTGGAAATTTTTGTTAGCAAGGAAGCATTTTAAGTGTCTTCCAGAATATTTGCATTGTGCAAACATGAGGAAAGACAGGTTTTATGAAAATATATATGTCACACACACAAACAAAAAATAACGAAACATAGAGAACCTCTTCAAGTGCAAAGCTGAGCAAGTCAGCATCAAGAAATACCAGAATTAAGGCTACTTATAAACCATTAATTTAGTTCCTTAATTTCTGTTAGTCTTTAATTTCATTATAATAGGCTGGTGGTATTTCTTTCCATAACAACACTGTTTTATTGAGAATATATAAAAGATTATCATGTTGCTTTGTTATCAATATGTATTTTGTCTGCTGCCATTTGATGTATGATCCTTACTTGCTACACATTGTTTTAATCCTTCTAAAAATTGGCCCACCAACCTTTCTAAAGTATTCGTGTTTTAAACAGGTAAGGGTTTCATTAATAATTTTTTTTTCATAATATCTGTGTAAATAGAGGATTAATGAGACAAGAGACTGTTTATGAAGAAGATGCTAAAAGCATTCCTTTTTGGCTGCTTAGCCTAAAATCCTACAACATGATTTTTGCGTATTTACCATTCTATGTTAGTTATCATGGTCAGGCAGAACTCTCCAGGTGTTTGTGTAGTAAATGAAATAGAAATTCTTTTTTTTTTTTTTTTTTATGAATTCTGAGTGACTCATTAACATCAAGACTAGAAGAAGCAAAAAATTTCAATGGAGAATCATATACGTCATAATCTAATACCTTTTCTCCTTTTCCAACCTTTTTCTTGATTTCTTAACATTCATACACATGACAAAAGAGAGAAATGCAGACACAAAATCACATCTTCATTACATGGCCTGAACACTAAAAAATGTTACAGTAGGAAAGCTGGCATTTTCTTTGTGAAACAGTCCTAAAGGGGACTGCAACATGATACTTTGCCTGTAAAACAGCAATCCTCTGAAACGACCTTTAGGTGAAGATACTGATTCCTTTACCCATTCAAAAAGAACCAGTTTTGTTCACCAGTCTATATCATACCCTTGTCCTTCTTTTTCTTTGCCATATTTTCTGTAGTTCTAGATTCCTCAGCTACTAAGACTGCTTTTGAGTTTTCATATTGGTTGCTTGTTTCTTTGCCTCAAACTTATTTGCCCAAACTTTGCCTGATTTTCTTGTTCCCACTAAATTCTCTATTCAAGCTGCCTCCTACAATACTACCAATGGCTCCCAATCTAAGTCTCCAACATCAGGCTTCTTCCACCTCAATGGGTCTGGCTTTGTAATGGATTTATTTTTATCCTTCCCTGGACTTCTCAGGGAAAATATTCCTCTAATGTACACATAAAAGAGAAACATTGTTTCAGGATTTGCGAGGTATATCCTGCAACTTCATACAGCTGGTCTATTGTGGCTTCTAAAGTCTTACTTTTAGTTTAACTACATTCTACATGTGTGAATTATTTTTATCAGAATAAGGGTTCTTTAATTTAGTGTTCCGTACTTACTTCAAATTCACATTTGTCATTAATTTATATCAGCTGTCCTGACTGTCCCTATGTGTAAAGGAAACTTGAGGAGAAGAATCTTTGAACACAGAATGAGCTGTGGCCCTTGAGTCATCTCACTACTTTGCATTGCTCCCTGGTTTAACCCTTGACTTTTTTTCGCCTGGAAGAGGATATGATACCAATCAAGCCACAATGCCTAACTGCAGAGAGTAAGTACAAAGGGTTTGGGGTGTCATTAATATGGAGGGAAGAGGAATCTCTATCAATGCATATTTTACTTCTGCAGCATTTTCATGCAAAGCTACTAATAATACTGTATGTCCTTTCTGTTTTGGAATTGTCTCTGTGGAAGTCACCAGACTCAGAGCAATGTCTTAAAATTACATCATCTACTCATATTCTCCATTATTATCTTCTCACCATTGTTTTTGCTGTCAAAACAGTTTTTGTGCAATTTGATAATTGAGTAAGACCTATGATAATTAACAAGAATGGGAGATGAGACAGGATAATGCAGGAAAGACAAAAGTCTAAGGAGCAAGGAGTCATTCTATACAAGACACAAATTATAATATCCAATATAATTTTTTTTTCCTCGTGTCATATGATAGGATTCCTGTAGGTAGAACTGAAGGATAAAATAAAATTACGCACAAAATCAAGTTTTAGGGGTCTTTTCCTCTGGGAGAATGTAAATATGTTCGTTTGCTTGTGGTTTTGTTGTTTGGGTTTGTTTGTTTGTTTGTTTGTTTGTTTGTATTTAAAGAAATAACTCACATATCAGCTAGATACTAGTATAAGGGGCCAAATTAAAAAATTCTTTCCAGACTGGATTGCTGGAAATAGCTGAATGGCTCTGAAATTCTGTTCTTTCCAAATCAGTAAGGGTACAGAAATGTTCTGGTTATTCACGTATAGAGTTTGCTTGAATACAAACTACTATTAAGAAATACTACTACATAAAGGGTATGACTAGCATGTCTCACAGAAAATGCTTTGGCATGCAAAATTGCTTAATTGTAGATGAAGGGTTATTATCTTAGTATGAATAGTGACTCACAGTCTGACTAATCAGAGTCAGTGAGAACCAAAGAGCAAATTCAGGGAAACTAGGTTTTATCTGTTAAGGAACAGGCTATTTTGGTTCAAGTTTTGCTTGCATCATCAGGTTATCTGAGAGCACAAAGCTCTAAAGACCTGGTTTGCGTGTTCCAGCATATCTCCTGTTTCTTCTCTGGATACCCCTCTTTATTTATTTCACAAGTTACAAAGGGAATTGCCAAATCCATTCCAAGACACAAATTGTCCAGTAAAAAACACAGAAGGGCAAGGATCTCTTACAGCAACCCTGGCATGTGCAGCACGTCAGACTGCTATCAGCCATGAGAACACCAGCGTCACATCCCATGAAGGAAAGACTGCAGGAACTGTGTGTGCCCTCGCACTCTTTGGGGGGTCCGCATCTCCTCGGACGGCTTCCAGGATCAGCACCAGGGACAGCGACAGCGACAGCCCCGCCGCCCCCCTGGGAACGGAGAAACTCTGTCTACTTGTGTATGGGTATATATACACACATATTAGCAAAACGTGTCAGAAAAGTAAACAAAATATTTTCTATTTGAAATAAGGCTGGATTAAAAGCATTCTAGGACTCTTAAAAGTCCTTTGTCATTTCAGCTATTCAGTGGGATACAGGTAATATTCTTCTGATAGGGGTTTTTATGCTTTTTTTTCTTACAAGAAACAGTAACGAAAAACCACAGAAATTATATATACCATTAAATCCCGGACCATGCTGAGGTGAAGTATGGCTGAAGGGTCAAGGCCTGAGCAGAAGAGCTAAGAGGGTCAGATATATTTGCATTTTGGAAGCAGGTATTTCTCACCATTTTGAGACCTGCCATAGGCTTGGCTGGAGCACAAAGATCAACAAGCAACAGTTGCCAGAACTCCCGTGAAAAAAAACATTTTACCTGGGAAGGGACAACCAAGGCAAACAGAAAATATACACAGAAGTGCAGCTATGAATGGCAAGTGTTAAAAGAAGAATCGTTACCATGTGTGGAATTACTGATATATATCTGACCAGTCCCTTTAGGGACCAGTAACTGCAAAATTACCTCTGACTTGAGTACAAAAGAATAATAAAATTTCTGTTTTCCCCTTTTAATATAATTTATTAATTATAAGCCTGTTTATAACTCTATTCTGGATATTGTCCTCAAAATTCAATATAGAAGGCAGTGTGGCTTTTCCATAATTTGTCCTAGTGACAAAATCTTACAAAAAAAGACTTCCTGAACTGTATTTAGGCTATATAATTTTCAACTGATTTTTCATTTTTCTGGGCATCTATTTCCATGTCATATGGCAAGCTGGTCATGTTCATTTATTAAGCTAATGTTTATGGTGTGACAGTAAATTAGACACCTTATGTGACTGAAAAGAACAAAAGTATCACATATTTTGCATGTGAAGAGATGGGTAAATGTGTTTATTCTTCTAACTTCCAGCTAGAAGAAGAAAACTAGAGGAGGAAAAAAAGATGCAAATAACTCATCCTGCTGTTCTGTAATCACCTCTAATTAAGTGTGGACCTGCCTGCACCGTCACTTATGTGAACAGACTCTTCCCTGCAGTGGAAGCTAGATACAGCGATAAGTCTTGGTTTTCTAGACACTGGCAAAGGTATGATACAGGATAGCTGATGAACAATCAGCATGTGAGCAGACTCACTGAGATTTGCACCTGGGAATATTCAGGTCAGTTTTAATCAATCCAGTGGAAGACAGTGGGACTATTCAAGAACTGCCTTCACTTGGAACCATGGTCAGGGACTGCAAATGATCTGTGAAACAAAACTGCTGCAACAAAGCTTGCTTGCTTACTCTAAGAAATTATTCCAGTACTGCTACCTCAGTATTGATTTTCTTTAAGTCTCTGATTTCTTTAAAAAAAAAAAAAAAATTAACTCTCCACTCCCTAGGCAAGTAAGAAATAAACTAAAATTTAATTCACACACTTTCCACCGGAGCCACTGCACTGGACCCCCTTCTGCTCACCTGAGATTGGCTCCTTCAACTTTCATTTCAGCAGTTCCCACATCAATGCAAAGTGCTGAGTTTAACAGCCTGATTTAAATAACCTTCCACCAAACACCTCATTTTAAATTAATGGAAATGAAATGGAAATATTTTCATGTCCCAAGGGAGAGTACCCAGACAGATTGATAATCTGCAAGGCAAAACTGTACCTCAAAAATTATTTCTGTGACACACACACCTGAGACACAGCACAGATTTCTATGCACTGCTAACTTTGGTGGCCTGCTTGGGTAAGCATATGCTACTCATGTATTACAAAAATGCATATATATATATATATGTATATATAGATGTATATATAGATGTATATATATGTATATATATATGTATATATGTACACACACATATGTACGTACAAAAAAATGTAGATATACACATATGTATCTCTTGTTAGGAGAGGCAAAAGCAAAAAAAAAAAAAATCTTTTAAGGAGAGATTGTACAAATCAAGTAACTGCTAAAGACAGCTGTAAACTGTCAGGTTTTTGGACTTCTAGCCCAAAAGAGTAACCTGTTAGCAAATAGTTACAGGATCAAAAATGTTACCAGCCTGGAACAAAAACTAGGAGACAGAAAATCACTGCTTAAAGTTGTAACAAACCCTATGATTTTCCAACATATGAAGGTAACGGGGAAGTTGATGAAGTTGCTGCCATTTCAGAATTTCAGGCAACTGTGCCTGAAATAATTTGTTACACAAAGTTTTTGTTCTTTATAAGTAAAGAAAGTTATTTCAGAGAATCACTGTATCATTAAAGTAGCCTATTTTCATCGCTGTGTTGATCTGTATTAATTCATGCTCAAAGGCAACAAAGCATTTAAATGTACATAATTTTAAACATGTCTCCAATATCCCTAGTATCTTAATTCAAAATTAAAACTGGAAGTGGTTCAATGAATCAGCACTTCCAACAAGAGACAACTCCTTTCTTCCTCCCAACCTTTTAAGAAGAAAACAAGGCCACCCCTCTTACACTTCAGAAGGGCATTAAAGTAGGTGACAATCAAATAAGAGGGAAAATAGAGCTTCAGTTAAGAAATCTGCCAAGCAAAGAGAAAGTCACTTGCAACTTAATGAAGCAGCAGAAAAGGATCCCAAAGTCCATAAAGGAAGACTGAATTTGCAGAAGCCAGGGATTAACAGTGATGAGGCAAATTGTGTCCATGACACAGAATTATTTAGAGTAACAAGAATTAGAGATCTTTTTTGAAATTTCAACGGTTATTTTAAGAGATCAGGAAACACCAGAGATGTTATAAATCAGTGTTGCTAAAGTGTACGATAAGGCATATCAGGAGAAATAACATGCAGGAATTGCTGGGTTCCTATAGCCATCTAGAGGAAGAGTTAGTCATTCACTTAAGTCTAGTTTCCACTGAAACCGTATTAAAATTTATTTTTAAAAATGTATTATAAAGTATTTTCACATTTTATCTCTTAAGTCATTGAAAGTTATCATGTCTAGTGCCTCCACTGTCCAGTCCTGTGCTCCTCAATGCAAGAGAGATGAGGAGGTATTAGAAAGAGTTCCACAAAAAGCCAAGATGATGGAGAGTGTAAATCTTCTCACATTTGGGAGAGTTGGGGCCACTCAAAGAGAAAAGAACCCTCAAGGTGGGATCTCACTGATGTATTTAAATACCTGAAGGGAGGGTGCAAAGAAGAGAGAACTAGGCCCATGCCAGTGGTATCCAATGACAGAATCAAGGCCAATGGGCACACAGTGAAGCTCGGCAGGCTACCTCTGAACAGCAGAAAACAGTTTTCACTGAGAGGGTGACCAAGCTCTGTCACAGGCTGCCCAGAGATGTTATGGAGCCTCCACCCTTGAAGATACTCAAAAACCTGATCATGGTCCTGGGCAGCCTTCTGTAGACAAATCTGATTGCTTTGAACTAAATGATGTCCAGAGATCTCTTCCAACCTCAATTATTCTGTTATTTATGTCATTAAATCAATGCTAGTGACTGAGTTTAACCTGAACTTGTTAGTATATACTGTAACCAAAGAGATTTTCATTGAGACTTCTGGATGCATTTGGCAAGTGACAAACCATTAGACAGAAAAAGCAGGCATTGAAAATTACCAAGTCACAGACCAAGAAGCCTGAAATCACATTTTATCGAAACCATTTTCTATTATGCTTTGCATTTTCTAGACGTTAGAATTTTGTCAAATTCAATCTTCATATGTATCTCTGTATATAGATAAAAACACTGTTCAGTAAAGGTATTGGATCAAAAGCAAAACTAAGATTCTGAACTTGCCTGCTCCTTTTCACAAACTCAAACAAGAAATCATATATCTCAGCAATTTTCAAAATCTGACACTCTTCCTCTGTGTTCATAAAAGGTCCTGTGTAACTTTCTCCTGTGGACAGGAATGTCTCGTCTTGCTGCCAGTTGAACTTGGTTACCCACATTTCTAACCAGATTTACTGTTCCTAAACACTGGGGAAAATTGCAACTCAATTCCTTCTTTCAACTTACAATTTAAGGAGTGTCTTCAGCAACGTTATTTTTTAGTAAATGATCAAAAAAGTAGATAGGCAAGCACAAAAAAAAATATGAAAAAAAAATGCTAACATGTTTTTACATACTATATTTTCAAGCTTATAAAATTAAAAAAAATTAAAAAATTAAAAAATTAAAAAATTAAAAAATTAAAAAATTAAAAAATTAAAAAATTAAAAAATTTAAAAAAAAAAAAAAGAATGGAAAAGAAAACAAAACCCCCAAAACCATATTATTTGGCACATTGTTAAAACAGTAAAGGAATGTATGAGGAGTAATTTTTTTTCCTAAGCACTTTTTTGCCCCAGAGGTGGGGCAGTGCTCCTCTGAGCCAGATTGTCACTCTGCCTTAAGGCTCACGCTCAGTACATCCCCAACTCACCTCCTGGAGATGGCCTGTGCAAAAAAACATGCAAAAATTCTCATTTACATTAGAGGTGGGCACCAAGTTAAGTGTAAAAGGGAGTGGATTGGGCCCCTTCACTCTCCTCAATTTCTCACTGTCTTTCAACCCCAGCTCCTGACCATCCATGTGACAAGATCAGCCACTGGGATCTAAGGATTGGTGATATTCTTTGTTTTCTTCCCTTGCTTTGCCCAGGCAAAGCACAGCTATCACATTCTGCTCTGTGACCAGCAAATATTTGTTGTGTTGTGGTGGCAGTGAGAGACTCTCTGTCATCCACTCTCTCTAGGATCCCTGAGGTTTCTCTCTGATCCCCTTAACACCATGGCACTCTACTTGGAAACACTTCCAAATTCATCATGGTGAAGGAAGGCGACAATGCAGCAGCAGCAGACAGCTCGGTGAATGCCTGGAGACCCATGGGGACTCTGGAGCTGGGGCCATCCTTTCTATGCCCTATCTTCATTGTGTGGTGAGGGCGAGCTTTTCCAGGTGGGAACAAATCCAGCTTCTCCTGGGGGAAGCCTCAGCGAGGGGTCAGTTTCTCAAATAAGCCTGGGGCCAACATGTGTTGAAGGGAAAATCATCCCACAGGCAGTGGGACAGGCCAAGGGCAGTCTGCTCAGGATGCTGCACATCTGAAGGACACCATTGGTTTGGGGCCAATTGTTCCAAATTTATGAAGTCACAGCTACCCTCCTCTGGTTCTGGGCACCAGCTGCACAATGCTCAGAGGATGAATCCTTTTTTTTGCTAAACCCTTGGACTCCTCGGGATGCAGGTCATCTGAACTGCCAGGCTGGAGACAGAGGGATCGCTGAGATAGAGACATAGGATTGCTATCTGTCTGCAAGGGCTGAAGGACACTGACCAAAAGAAACAGAACAGAGATGAGCTCCTGTGTTTGAAGAGATTCACAGACATCACCCTCACATCCACTCTCCCCACTCACCACTGCAGATCTCATCCAGCTTCTCCATGCCTTGGAGGTGCTGTGCAGCCAGCCAGAGGCACAAAGCTCCATCAGCTCCTGTTCCCTAGCATGCTTCCAGCAGCCTGGCCCCTGGCCCTGCCTTCTCCCTTTAACAGGGGTGACCCCAGGAACCACCAGTAGTTCAAAGAGTGGAACTGAACCAAGTGGCCACCAAGCCCACCTACATGGACCTACAGTGGTGACATAGGGAGGGCAGAGACCCTGCACACAGCAGGGACAGGGCAGTGCAGCAGCAGGAGCAGGGGCCAGGCTGCCCAAAGAGGATCTCCAGAGGCTTGGGCTCACCAATGAACCTGACAGCCACTTGTCTCACAGTGGCCTGAGGGTCCTTGAGGTACAGCAGGCTCTGATGCAGGTACTCTTCAGCCCTTCTCTTGTCCTTCACCAGCTGGAGAGAGGACAAGGGGATGGGCATGCCACTGGCTATGGTAGTCCTTCCTGCCAGCTCCTGTCATTACCAAGACCCTTCCCACTCACTTGGGGCAGTGTTCTTGAGGATAGGAAAAAGGGAGCAGCTCCAGGCTGTGGGCTTGGGGCTGCAGCAGGGCTGGTGGGGGCTTTGGGTGCAGGGCAGCTCTCACCCAGCCTGCACACTGGGGCTTGTCCTTACCAAGCAGTTGCTGATCCCACATGTCTGCTGTGTCTCCAAAAGGTGCTTGAGCTCCTTCCACTTGAGGAGATTGGCAGCAGCAAGGAGGGCTTCCCCAGAGGCCTATACAACAGCAGAAGCTGTGAGATAGCACCATGGCTGGCAAAGAAGACCTCTTGGCTTTGTTCCTGGGCTAATCCTGCCTTTAGGAAGCTATGATATGCCCTCACTAAGAGGACAGCCCTGGGGTACAGGGATTGAGGCTCAAAGTCCTGGCCTCCAACATGTGCCAGGGACAGCAAAGAAACATGTGGGGGCACACCTGTTCAGGCTTTGATAGCTATGGGTTGCTGCCAAGCCCTGTTGAAGCAGGTAGGGAAGGTGGTGAAAATGGCCATGCCAGCTTCTCCATCCCTCCTCACATTGGTTCTGCAGGGATCCTTCCCACAGGCTCACTGCCCACCCTTGTCTGTGTCACTGCTCAGCTTTGAAACCTGTACCTTGGCCACACCGGTCACATCTGGTCACATCACTTGGTCACATCTGGTCATTCATGCGAAAGAGGAGTGGGACTCTCCTTATGTAGCTGTTCCTCTTCTTGTTGCTCCCCACCACTGGCTCCAGCTGGTCTCTGAAGAGGCAGATGGAGAGCTTGCACAGCTGGCTGCATTCCTGGAAGGAGGAAAGATAAGCTTTGGAAACAGCAGCTCACTGCCCACTGTGATAGAGGGTGATGGTGGCTGAGGTGAGGGGATATGCTCTAGGGTAAGATTCCAGAGGGGGGAGGAGTAGTGCTGAGCTGCAAGGCCCAGAAGCCACAAGAGCCCAGAGGAGCAGAGCCTGCTCTGAGTACTGCTCACACAGCTGGGCTGCAGCTCCCACTGCCCAGTGCCAGTCCTAGGGCTCAGAGTCCCTCAGCCTTACCGAGTCAAAGAGGAGCAGGAGATTTTCCGCCAGCTTCCCAGTGATGGGGCAGCCCACAGTCTCCTCCAGGTTTTGAAATGTGGTGGGTTTGCCCATCACATTTTTAAAGAACATTAGGACATGTATCTTGAGGTCTGCACCGCCAGTCTGCAGGACCCCCATTATATCTGGCAGGAGAACCTTCTTTTCTCCTGCTTGTATGAAAGACAGTTTCATTTTAGTGAGCTGATTCACACCTGAAAAACTCCTCAGGCAGCCACCAAGCCCCACCACGGCAGGGAGGGTGTTTGGAGCAGTCACCTCCCTGCCTGACTCCCAGACCAGGCCAAGCCAAGCCAAGCCAAGCCAAGCCACCACCTTACCCACAGCCCAAGACTCCAGCTGCCAACGTGGCTGTCTCCAACACCACCCTGCTCACCATGTCATGCGTTTCTGACAGCATGTGGAGGCTGTCACCAGTCTTGGCTGCCTCTGATTGCTCCCAGTCAGGCCTGTCACTCAGATCCTTGGATGAAAACTGCCTGGAGGATGGCTGCAGGAGTAAGCACAGCAGTGAGGTATACTGGCAGAGCCTGCAGGCTCATGGCAGGAGACCAAGGCTTTTTCTAGGAACTCACACCCAACTCATCAGGAGTGCAAGTGCCTCCTGCAGTAGAGCTGGGAATGCTGGTGATCCAGAGGAACTGAAGCAAGCTAACAAATACCATTGGTATCTTCTCCTGAATCTGGGGCTGGATGGAGATCTGAGCCCAAAGTTGCAGGGCTGTGCTGCAAGGCAGAGCCCTCTGTCAGCAGGGCTGCCTTGGCCGCAGCATGGCCCAGGCCAGCCCCACAGGGCTTGGCCTGCCCAGGGGCCCTGCCCAGGCTGGCAGGAGGGGACTGAGGTGGTGGTCCCACCAGAAGCAGCATGTTGGCTCTGGGCTGGCTCAGACAATGTATCAGGGCTGGAAATCTAGGTGGGATGGAGAACCCCATTTCTTTGAGGTGTCCTGCAGCATTCCTTAGGTCTGGAAGTCAGAGAATCTCAAGCTTTCTCTCCCCATAGCAAACAAGCCCTCGGGATTATCAGGGCCAGCACCTGTCTGAGAAGCAATGTTAACAGTGTTGTGACTACCTCCTCAAGGTATTTATCAGCCATCTTCATAAGCAGGGAGTCGAAGCAGTGCTGAATTGCTAGTTTCTGGATGTCTTGCAGGCTGTCATAGATGCAACTCACAAACTTTTGCACCTGGAGGGGACACAGGTGAGAGTGGTGCTGCCAATGGAGTGCAGCTATGTCCTCAGCTGCCCTTTCCATCCCTCTCTGGTGCCTGAAGGTGGCTTCAGGTGCCAGAGACACCTGGGTTTGGGAGGGAGGGATGGACAGAGGAACAAGGCCTGACAGGGCTGAAGGGCAAGGCAGTCCAGCCACAGACCACTTACATCCCTCACCCAGAAGCCTGGGTCTCCCATGGCTACTTCCAGAATGTGTTCTGCCACCATTTTGTCAAACACCGTGGTGGTTTCTGTCATCACCTCCATGGCCACTAGGGCTCCCCTGTGATCCACCACCTGCCCCTAGCACAGGTGCAGTATTTGTAGACATGGAACCAGCCTCTAGCAGTGGGTGCTGGCAATGAAGAAAACCATGCTATGTGTTTTTACATAATATATTTTCAAGTTCACCTTATTTTAAAAACCACAAAATAATAAAACAAACAAAAAACCCCACCAAATGAAAACTCACAAAACTTGATTATTATATTGTTAAAAAAAAAAAAAAGAATGTATAGGGGTAACACTGGGAGTTTCTTCCTAAGCTTATTCAGCCACAAAAATCCTTGAGCCTTTGCGATTTACTTTTTTTAATCTCACAGTAATTTACTGAACTGTTATATTTTTCTAAACAATACTTGGGTCTTACTACTAATTTTAAAAATAATTGCAATTTAAGTAAATGCCTAAGCCTTGTACTTCCCATTGGCACGCACTCAATCCTTGTATATTCCAGATATTATAACTAAGATGGTAAAAAGATTTCCCTCTCTGAGATGAACGTACTCTTGTACTATGGGTGACCATTTTAAACTCCTCCTGAGGGCTGCAACTCCTGGTGCTAGAGGCATTTTCGTAAAAGAGCAAAAGACTAACTCCTCCCTAGGAAAAAAGGTTTTCTGCAAACGCTGTGCAGTGCATTTTATTGCATCTGTATACCACAAATAGTGCACTATTTTACCTACCAGAAAATGACAAGCAATATCCATTAATGAAGGTGCTAAGTCTCCTGAAGGGTAACTTCTTCTCTGCAGATTATCATGTTGGTTTAATGCATCATCACAGGATCATTGGATCATTCCTGTTGGAGAGGTCACGTAGTCCAACTCACTCACCAAATGCAAGGCAGCAATATGAACTCAGAACTTTAAAAATCCTGAAGAGTCCACAGAGACACTGTAGATCTGCCATGAGCTGAAAAAGTTTGTCTTTCTGTGATTATGCAGGTCCTGATGGTCTCCAGCTGTACCAGCAGGTTGTCACTGAGATCTGGATAACAGTGGGGGCCCGGACTCTAGTCTGCCTTGCTGTGAAGCCATTCCACAGCAGAGGAGAAGAGCTGTCTGGACACAGTTCAGTTACATGATGTTAAATCAATTAACTTAGTTTGACAAAAGGCAAAACAGAGAGTAAGTTATTTTTAGTCTTTCCAGTTAGCTTATTGATATTTTCAGTAGGCTTCCCAGACCTAAAATATTGTATGAGAATTACTTTATTTTATTTTACTTGTTTACTTAGATATTTCTTCTTCCTTAAAAATGTTACCATATATTTACAGCCCTCTTTGGTACATTTATTGCCTCTCCATTGATAGCCATATTTCCCCATGACAGCTATCATTAATGGAAAAAATAAATTTCAAGAGGACTTCACAATGTTGCAGTGACAACAAAGAAGAAATACTTTTAAAATTGTCCTGTAGTTTGTTTCTAGATTTTTTTCTTCTTGAGGAATACTCTCTTGTCTTGGCTTTCCAGAAGGAAAGGGAGCCATTCTAAGATGACATGGGAGATAAAGGACAGAGATGCGGCTGACCAGTTCAAGCTACTTCTTCATGGGGAGAGCAAGGCAATTAGTACCTACAATGCAACTGAAGAAGGGTCTGGTAATGAGGGACCCATCTTTGAGAACGTGGGAAAGGTTTTTGATGGAGCCTGGCACAAACTTGAAGAGGAGGCCTGCTCACTGTGTGTGTGTGTAGCCCTTGTCAGTCCCTACAGAGCAAGGAGGGCAGATGGAGGCGGTGCCCTGGCAAGGTAAGCCCAGGACAGTGTTACTCCCTGGGTGATCATTGGGAACTCATTGTGTATGTAGATCTCCACTGGATCTTGGCTGCCAAGAGTTAGCCTATGCATGACTTTGGCTGTATGCTGTAATAGTAGGAATTTATTACTTCATCACCCTTGGGATTACTGTGATAGAGTTGTAGTTAGTGGTCTGAGAACAGTGTTTGGCTTGCTTCAGGTGCAAAGGGTGTGCTCACAGTAACTGCAAGTGACTGGCTCAAAAGTCTTTAAACATTTTGCTTAACAAAAGAGACTGACGAGCGTGTTCTGCCTTTTGCTTTGGTTCCTCCAAAATACAGAACTGGTCTCTGTTCCATAGTCAAAATAACTCTGGAGACTGAAACTGGCAGTCATAGCATTTGTCTTCCCTGTGTGGCCCTGACTTGCTACAAAAAGCCACCAGTGGCACAACACAGGGCTACCCAACCTGGGAAAAGCAACATACGATTTCACATACAAAAAAATTCTGGAAACTCACTTCCAGCTGAGATTACTTCAGACCATACCACACTCCAAACTAAATGCACAAGATATTTCCTTGATGTTTAGTTTTTCCACAATTAGTTCTTACAATGAAAGCACCACCAGACCAGAAATCCTCTCTATCCCATTCAGACAAATTCACAAACCTACTCCCTACTACAAGTCCTTCTCCCACAAACTGAGAATTAGTTTAGTCCTATATTTGGGAAATGCTTGCTATGCTACTGAAGGTGTCTATGTGGATAAGCAGTCAGACTGGACAGAGAGAAGGTGTCTGTATGGATAAGGAGACAGACTGGACCTAGATTGTTGTAACTGTTCAGAAAGTTTAACACCCATCTTCCTGTTCACTTATCCTGTAGATTAATGTGCCACTGCTTGAACTTCTTGAAGATCACAACATGGCAGCAGAGGAAACCTGCTGTGAAGTTCCTGGAGTGGTAAGCTGACTAACAGCAAAGAAGACATCTTTGTGGTTTATTTTCCCTGAGGCTTTAAACAAATTAATTTGCCTAGTTTTCACTGTTGTTTTTCCCTTCACGTCTTCCTTACAGGAAGAAGAGCAGGCAACTTTCTTACTTTATCAATTTGTAAATATGGAGATTAGACAATTATATATATATTACAACTTGGTACACTCAAGGGAAGCATATATTAAGTAATGCTTAAATTAACCAAGTTTAACCTATCTATTCCTTAATTATATTTATTCCTTGTTACATGTTTCTTCCCTTTACCACTAGAAGAAAATGGGAGAGAGTGCTAGTTTGGGATATACAGAAATTCCCTGAAGATTGGAGCAGTGTTTCTCAGAGAGCCAGGTCATGCCAGTTTGCCTGGTAAGAAGGGCAGATTTTTACATTATAAAGCAGAGCAAGCATCTAACAATACATGAAACATTAGGGGGTTGCAAGACTGTATTACTCATTTGCTTAAAAAATTGAGTTTGTTTGAAAACATTAAAGGGCTAAGGTGGAAAACTGGTCCCACTGGAATCAGTAGTCTGTTCCCTGTTCTTTCTGTAGAGCCAGAACTTCATCCTAGATCTCCAGGAGGCAAAGCCTCTCTCTTTATAGCTGCAAATCAAAGTACTTCTAATTCCTCTTAATTTACCTAATATTACAAAGAGGTGTGGCTACCCTGATTGGATCTGTATTTGAACCTAAGCGTAAATTTCAGCTCTAGAGCCACTGCAAATTTAAATTTTCAGAAGATAGGCTTTTCCTAGTCTCTGAATATTTTTCTTAAGTCTTCATGGGAGCATTAGTTTTTATCAAGAGTGATATACATGGGGTTGGGAGAAGAAGTCATAAATATCAAAGACAACAAATTGTTAGTACATTATATATTATTCCATAATTCTACAATTGTCGGGACGACAACCATGTAGTCACACCTTGGAATAGCAAATAATATTTATCTGTCAAATGCTCAGAAATTCTTTTTCATGCTCTAAATTTATTCCAGATATAAGAGACAGTATCTTGCATTTGAACTGCGTCTGACTGAAAGTGATAGGGCCCATTAATAATGTGAAATGTATGAAATGCTAAAAATGGCTATTAAAAAACAGATGCTACAAGAAATCAGTGATAGCAGTGAGAATGACATTTTTGACACAGCTGCCCACTTCTCCACCCCATGACCCACAGATCCCTTCAGTACATTCATTGACTTATCTTGGACAGCTTTTAATCCAAAATTCCCTCTGTGTTTAGGTAGTGAGTGCTTTCTTAATCAGACTGTAATCCTTATCTTCTGACTGCTAGTACTAAAAAGGAAAGTCTGGTGGCTTGGCTCAGCACCAAGAACATCCACAACCAACATGTCAGGTACGTTTCTTACACAGCCTCTCTTTCAAACATTAGAAGACCATTATGGTTTAAAGATAGGTGCTTTCTTTTTCTATTTATTTCCCTCCCAATCGACCTGCTTTTAGACCATCCTAGTCCTTGCACATACAGAAAATCATAAGGTGTGTGATGTGTATGAGTTACTGCAAAGCGTACTACTGCTGGGCAACAACTGCTGTAGAACTACCTTTCACAGAAGCACTTTTTATTTTTTTCCCATCTTTCAGGTACCAGAATATCAGCTTGAAAGTTATTTCATCTCATCAGTGATGCCCTTGCTCCAGAGTTACCAATCAGTACTTGCTTTCTGGTTCACTGGTTGTCTCAGACCCAGCAGACTCTGAAAGGTCCTCTGGCTACTCAGACATGGGGCAAATAATCAGAATCCTTGAACAACACGCATAATTACAAAGCATATACCAGTTGCCATCTTCTTTTGTTCCCTTCATTAAATATTATCCTTTTTCTTTATCAGATACCAGGTACCAGGCAGACCAGTTAGTTGGACTTCAACAGTTTTGGGCTTGCATGGTTCCAAAAGAGAGAAAGACATTTTAACACACTTTACACAGGTTTGAAAATTCTTACTCATATTAAAAAAGTCCACATGAATAACTGTTTACCTGAAGAAAAAGGTAAAGTTGATCCTCAAGGTGGGAAAGCCAATATTTTGCATTGCCTCATATCTCAACTTGAATACTAAGTATCAGTTGTTTAGTTAGTACATAACCATCTCACCCTAGTTCAAGTGTCTTGTTCACTTGCAAATGAGTATTCTCAATAGTAACATTTCAATATAAGTAGACATTTAATTATTATACCTTTTGAAAATGTTATCTTTAGGATAAATTTCAGTCCAAACACCAGTGTGTCTTCAACCCTATGCAACTGACTATTTTACCACCTTCCACTGGTTTAGTGCATTGAAACACATCACTGCTCATTAAGTACCTGTAACAGCCACTGGGACCCACTACAGCTCTGACGTATTCTCCTCAGGTGTGGCTTACAGTCAGCAGCAGCCAGTCCTAAATCCACACCATTCCTGAGCAGATACACCTTTACTTTTTGTGTGTGTGTGTTTTTGTTGCAGTTGTTTGGGTTGGTTTTTTTGGGGGGTGGGGGGTAATGGGTTTTAATGCATTGGTTTCCAGCTGTGTCTCTTCTCTGTTCAGGCTGTATAAGGAAAGTCAACAAAAGTGGGATGAATGTAGGATTTATCCCAGTGCTGGTGCTCCCAAGAGGTGCCAATAAGCCCAACACATTCTAGACCCCACCACTGTAACAAAAATGCCTTTAAAAATTCCTATTCCTGCTCACTCATGGAAATACCTTTCTCAAAAATGAGTCCTCCTGGTTCCAGCAGGATTAAGGAATGCTCAGTGGTTTTCAGCAGGCTTACCTGCATGACTAGGACTACCAAAAGTTGTTTACTCCTAAGGCTGCTGTTTCTGCACAGATTACTTAGGAAGGACACAGTGCACTTGGGCAATCTCATTTCATCAGCCAAAGGGCAGGATTCAAATATACATGATATATGCAGCCTTGAGATTATTTTACTCATCACTCTAAAAATTAAGGAAATTATTACTATACAGGGTGATCAGTCCTGACTGTGGTCTTTGAATAACATATTCTAATGTTTGTTATTCAGAGGATATCTTATTCAGATGTTGTGTACTCTGTACCACACAAAGTTTCAGGCAACTCATTTACAGCATCGATCCTTTGATTTTGCTTTAGTCAAGATTATATAGGAGGTATGGGAGAGATTGAGGTGAACATACGATATTAAACAAGATCATTTTGAGTTTGATACATCATTGATATCAATGGTGCCAGAAATTTCTGAAGAGCAAGCATATATATATATATTTTTTTAAGTGATTTTTAGGGATCCACAATGAAAACATTTTACCCTATTTTTTCCCTTTTTGGAAGTAGTCAACATCCTTGCAGTGAAACAGAACCTTATTCTTACTCCTGGAACTGCAATACTTGGACTCCATGGCATGATGGCATACAGAAAATACCTTGCCCTGAAAGGCTATCACCTTTTCTTGGGTGACCATGAACTGGAGAAGCAAAAAAACTGTTTGATACATTGTTCAGGTAGCCTGAAATCGAAGTTATACTCTTATTCCTGAAGATGTCTAACTAACATGTGAGTGGAACACTATGGGCAAACCTCCAGCTTTGAAGCAGTTCCTGATTTGCTTTGGAAATAACTATCTAGTGGTATGAAACAAGATTATTGGACAGGATTAAATTCACTTATATACATACTATACCAAAAAGACCCTCTGAAACACCAAGAAATATTGAGCACGGTGAGGAGCTTTATTTGGAGTGCTTTATCATTTTCACAGTGATGAAGGGTATGTGGGATCTCAGGAGTGGATGGCAGTTCAGGGAAGTGAGTTAAGGTTTGCTTCAAAATGCTAAAGAAATCAGTTTTCAGGCAAAAAGGCTTATCCTGGCAAAGATTTCATTGTTTGCTCAGGATCCCCCAGGGATCACAGTGCTAGGAGGTAGGAAAGGATTTCTGGGTCCCAAAGACAATTGAGTGTGGCAGTGTCATGGAGTTACTTTACCTTTAAGGAAAGTTGGAGTTGCTGGAGACTGCCTGGAGTCTTTTCTCCTGACCAATTATCGGTCATTGCTGAGAATTGACAGCAGTTTTAGCCATTGAAAAGTGGGATCAACTTGTGAACCCCACCTTAAAGTGTAAAACCAGAATTCTCTTGTTCTCTTTGTTTCATGGCTGTGAAAGGCAGCAGACCTCTGGCTGGCCTCCGGTTCCCTGCCCAGGCCATGCGGCCGAGGGGGGGGGCCGGGCTGGGCCTGCCGTTCTCCCGGCCGGGAGATGGGGCCTGCGGGGGCTTGCCCCGAGCCAAGCCGGGCCGGGCCGGTTCCTGGCTTGGCTGCAGGTTTTGCTGTGATGGAATTTACCAGAAAACTGTCGAGTAAAGAAGGAGAAGAGCTCTAAGCCTGCTGCAAGCAGAGACGGTGACCATGCTCTCCAGAGCAGCTATGAGGAACTTTTCATCGCAGACAGCTCCAGCTCCTGTTCAGCAGAGATCACCGAACCATCTACAAAAGCTTGGGCAGGATTTTAACTCTTTCTCATCCAGATGAGACTTGTGGATTAATCTTTTTATACAGAGAGAGAAAAAGAGAGTGATCGACATGAAAAGAGACTTTATAAACTACCAGTGACAAGAAAAAAAAGAAGCTTCAAGAAAGGTAGAGAATTAAGAAGATGCTTTAATTAAGCTGAAATATCTTTCTGTTAAAACTATGGGGATGGACAATGAAGTCCTGAAAAGAACTCCTTTAATTCATGACGGAGTATGGGGAGGAATAGAGTGTTCAGAGTGTAAATTTGAGAAAAAAGTAGAGTAATTATGGTATAGTGAAGTGCTGGGAGATTTGAAGCCTTGAGAGGCAGTGAGAAAACTGTTTTCTAGTGAAGCTCACAGAAACAGATGAAGAATACTTTTTGCCTTTGAATAACTTATCCTTAAAAATGCTATCCCTAAACTAATGACCCATAACACATTTCAGAGTGATGTGGAATGGGAGGAGTGGGCTCTGATAACAGCAGCTCTAGGCAGCTGATATCAGGGAAACGGAAAACTATAACAAAAATAGTTTTCCTGTGAGAAACTCCATAAATTAACAGAAAGAAACTTCTGTTTCTCTACAGAGACTGATGAAAAGACTGTAGAAGGAATTGGGACTGTTTAAACGATCAAAATTCTTAAGTTTTTGTCTCTGTTGTCATGTGAACAAAAGAATGGTGGGCAGTAAGAAATGAAAAGGTTTTTTCTGGAAGTTTATTCTGTTGTTCTTATTCTTGTAGTTTGTCAATAAACCTTCTTTATTCCTTTTAAGTTTTATGCCTGGTTTGCTCTTGTTTTAATCCATATCTCACAGCAAGAAATAAGTAATTTTTTTTTCCCCTTTTGTTAATTACTGGTTTAAAACCACAACAGGCAGGCACATTAAATCAGTTTTAGTACTCAAAATAAGTGGAAAGAAGAACAAAAAGAGATAAAATTATAGCAGAAAGTAACATCTTCCAAAACTTTACCTTCCAACACTACACAACTGACTTCACTGCAAAAATCCTTGCCAAAAATCTGATAGTGGCTAAAGAACTCCAGATGATTTCACAGCCTAATTTTTTACTATGATTACACCAAGAGGCTTGCCACCCAATCCAGTAATATCCTTGCCTACTGCTTTCTAAGCTTCTCTGTTCCTGCTAGTCAGGGTTGCTGTAAAAATGAACTAGAAATAGGTATTTTATTGTTCCTCCAGAACTAAAAAATAAACAGAAGTTTCATAATTCATGATAATTCTGGCTTAAAAACTCTCTTAAGATTCACCTTAACTGCATAGTGAGCCTGTATCAAAGTCTATTGCCATTAACTGCTCTTTTCTAGAAGTGAATGATCCCAGATGTTTTCAACTGCCTTGGAAGGAGGTAAGAGTGAGCAGGGCCAAGGAGGCTCCCCAGGAAGACTGGGCTTTATTGTATTACACAGCACACATAGTCTGCATCTTCAGTAGTGGAGCTTGGGTGCCAGTGTGGTACAAATACATGTGACAGTGCATCTGTCATGTGCCAACATAGTAGGAAGCAGCATTTTTAATTTTTTTTACTTCTTCAAATGCCATCTCCAGTCTGCTGCAAAGCCCAGCAGAAAAATCCATGTCTGGAGGAAAGTGGCAGATGGCAGGAAGGTGCCCTGGAGCTAAGGCCTAACAGCACCTTCTCAGGGAAGCACATAACTAGAATCTTCCTGTGAATTATGTGGATATCTGGGATATGGCTGGGACAAAGGGAAACATCCCTGCTACAAGCAGAGTCCTGCTTACCCTTGGAGCAGATGCACGTGGCACTGTGCGACACTCAGAGCTCAACAAGGTGTGATGAGAATTGCTAACACAAAGTGTTTACAAGGTTTCCAGTAGAAGGGGAAAGCCTTATTTTTAGGAGCCACTTTTGTTTTCAGAAGCAGGGTGGGGAGAAGAAAGATCTTCATAAATATTTCTGGAGACTTGCTCACCAAAACTTTGAGGAAGTTCAAGATCCAAGTCTGAATTTGACTATAAGATATTTCAAATACTAAAATTCAAGGACTGCAAAGCAGAGAAATCTCAGAAAATCTGCTCAAAAAATGACCTTTAGAAGAAGAATAAACCAAAAGTGTCATGCGGGAGGGAAGTAGGAGGTAAGGATGGAAAGCAAACTTAAAACCTCTCACTAAGCATATATAAAAATAATTAAAGAAAATTAATGCACTGTTAATGTCAAGTAAAATCAAGCAAATGTATAACTGACCTCTTATGAAGCCTCTGTGCACATAGTAGAGAACTCAAGAACTGCCTGTTGTTTTATATCCTCTGGAACAGGTCTAATTTCTGGTTAACAGAGAACTGAATATAGTTCTTGCTTGACTTGTGAATATATATAAAATGTCCACAGATGTCAATAGAGCCTAATTTAAACAACAGTGGGAAATCTTTGCTTACTGGGAACTTGAGAATACTAATTCAGCTAGTAGACTGTAATTGCCCTCATAGCACTTCCCACATGTACCTATAAGAAATCAAATGGGTTTTATATTCCTGGCATTTGCCACGTCCATAACTTACTCCTCCAGATGTAGAATTCTCAGCCATTCATCACTGCATCAGCAAATGGTGAGGTTTACTCTCATATCTAACAGTCAAGTCCACCAGAAAGCCTGATCTGCTTTGGCAGGTTATGTATACATAATTAATTTTAAAGTTTATATAATTAATGTTTGTGGTCTTTTAAAAGTGACTCCTGAAGTATTAGCCATTATTTAGCTTTCTCTGCCAATAGTTCACATAACTGGTTGTGCCTCTTCACCCTTCCATCTTGAACTGAAGGGCAATACCTTCTAATATATGAGCAAGTCTCATCCTCTGCTTGAGAACACCAAGAGTTCTTGCGTGTACCCCCTACCCCCTGCCAGAAATGTGGCATATCGACTTTCTGAGAGAAATGCCCCAATGATGCTCAATCCAGTTGTCACTAATTTTATCTCTTCCAAAGCTCGCAGTCACACAGCCCCATGTGCAACACAAGTGACTTGGTTCCATTCAGAAATTCCTACCTTTGCCAGTCTTAAGGCCTTGGAAAGATGAGCTTTGGCAAAGATATCTCCCAAGACTTGTTCCTCACCACCCACAAATTCCAAGATCACCGTGATTGCTCTCAGGTCCCAAATAGAAGGAATTCTCTCTTAATCTCCACCTGCCACAGGTCATGGTTGCTCAAACTCTTTCTTTGTACCAGATGACCAATCCTGTGATACCATCTGACAACTGAGCAATTTGGTGCAGACTCTGGGCCTGAACACTAGGAACCACTCCAGAAGGTGTGGCAATACCCAGACATCCATCCCAAGTGCTGGAATACAGGATGACATCACAGGTAGATAAGGGTAACCAAGCCCTGATCCCTCAAATTGCCAAATCAAGGGTTTGTAAGTGCATGGCTTTCCCATTAACCTGGCTGGCTAAGTACATCAGTCATGGGATAGTACATCCCTTCAAGATGTCCCCTTAGTCAAATGGCTTCACTAGAGCCTGCTCACCCTGCTTTTACCACCTGTTCAGTTTTTCTAGAAGAGGCAGCTTAGATATTCCAGCTCATGGGTCCACATATAGGTATACCAAGGTATTTTTCTGGAACTATCTAGATCAATCATATTGAGGGATGTGCCATTTATTTTGCCCACACCAGACAGCCACTGTTCACATAGGAGTCTTTTGCAGGCTGGATGTAAAGCTGTGGCACTTCTCCCCCTGTGTTTTGAGATCTGTCCATTAGCAAGAGACCTATAAAACTTGAGAAAAAAAAAATTTGCATTCCATCCCAAGATTCACTTAATAGAACCGAGTCATCTGTGAAGATCAATGTTGTCAAATGTGTTCAACAATGCTGGGACTCATTCCATTCCTCCTCCAAATTGCACAGTAAAGGGTAAACACACTTGAATACACTTGGCAACATTAGATTGTAATCTCTAATAGCAACCTGAAAGAAACAGAGGCTCTAAAGTTTCCAGGCTATAGATAAGTGCATTCCTCCTACTCTCCCCCATGCACACCCCTCAAATAATTTTCCAGAAAAACTGACAATGCTAGATCAATTACAACTATTTTGAAACACATGCTAAATGCTGTGAACAGATTTACAGATGAAAAAAGAGCTAGAGAGGTTTAAAGATTTTCCTGATATTTCCTAAATGTAAATATTTATAGCAACATTTTAAAATTGAAATGAATTTAATAATAAAGTTTTAAAAATAAAACCATATGAAAAAGCAAGGTTGGAATATGTTTTTAAACTCCTTAGCTCAGCCAAGAAACCAAGCACTATCCCAGTTCTATCCTTGGCTGCTTGTAAAAAAACTTTCCAGTACTTTGGTTTCATAGGAGAAAAAAAAAAACAATCACATTATTCTTGGCCTAATTAAAAAAAAAATAAATAAAATCTGCAATATTTTTAAAAAGACAAACCTAATCTGCCTAGACTTAATGGTGAGCCTGGCCCCAGAGGACCTAAGGGATTTTTTTGAGTGAAACAAACAGGTGGAAAAGCAGGTAGGAATCCAAAAGCCCCTAGGGTCAGTTCACAAAGAAGAGATGTGGCCAGATGTTCTTCTCCTCTTATTTTGTGTCCCACAAGAGACAAAGGCTGTAAGAGGCAAAAGGGCAATTTGTGGCTTAGACAGATGCCATGGGCTTGGAGGTAATGTTCACACTGGATGACAGCCACCTTTTATGGAATACTTTCATCCTCTATTTACCATCAATTCAACCATTAAATGAAATGCTTTAGGAATGGAAAGCTTTGTATACAGTATGGGGCTTATTTGTAACGAAATAACAGTATTTAGCAGCAGTTTCCATGTATTTACTGTTGTAGCCGCGCTGCAATGTCCTTACCCATTTAACCTCTGTAAGAAACTGATTTTGTCTGACAGTTCCCACCATGCAGTCAGATAATGGGATGTGTCCCTAGGCCTTGGTGAGAGAAATGGCACAAGTGTGCCTGTTGAAGGAAAGGGAGAGAAAGATGCTTTGTCTCCCAGAAGCCTTTTCATTGCCAGGGAATCCAGACACTCTCCCTTAAGCATCTGCCCTATGGTGATTAAGTGATAATGACCCCAAAGTCCTAAATGTGGCACTTAGGGACATGGTTTGGTGGTGGACTTGACAGTGTTACCTTAACAGTCGGACTCAAAGATCTTAGAGGTCTTTACTGTCCTCAGTGATTCTGTGACTTGCATGAGGAAGGTGCTGCACATCCTGGAGAATCTAAGAGAAGGCATGCCCTTACCCAGTGCTTTGCCGCTCTGTTTCCACTGACCTCCTAATCCTCACTGGTATTTCTCATGTGCATGTGCTAGACTTGGATCCTCCTCAAATTTTACCCTAGTACAGTTTCACCCTGTCTCACAGAGTCATTCCTGGTCAAAGCAGAAGGAATTAGTCTCATATTTTTTGGCCATGTAAAAAAGTATTTTTGAGTGTAGCATTATTCTGAGAGCATTACACAGCATGTAAATTCTGCTTATCTCAGAACACCTGAGGATCACTGAAATGCCAACAAAGTAAATAACTCTTCCAGATTTATATTATAAAAATGTATAAAAATTGGGAAAAACTCAACCCAAAAATTGACCAAAACCCACCTTCTGCCTAAATACTTACTATTTGCTAGTAATTTAAACATTATTACACTAAGTAATATTGCTGCTATTTTGTAAATCTCCCCATATTCATAAGGCTGGACTACTATTTAATCATGCATTGATTAATGTGCATGGCAGTGCACATTTCCAAATAGCCTAAGACAGACAAAGCTATGTATGCTGTGTTGTGCAAACCTCATGGTGCATTACACACTTTGGGCCCTACCCAGTAGTCATTTCCCAGCCTCAAAATGAAGGACAGCAAACCCACAACATCAAAGCTATTAAATTAGTCAGTAAAACCCTCATGTAATGAATTGCTATCCTGCTCAGAGCTAAGACGAATTCTCTAAAGAGTTGAGCCCGCTAATGAGAACCCTCCCCAGCCACCTCGGCCGAGTGAGCACACATTTGGCACGCATTTGCCATTGAACTGGGTGAGAATCACCTGCCCCAAGGCACAAGAAGGAAGCAAGAGGCAGCAAATTCAGAGGAGTGGCTGGAAAGTATGAGGCTGTCAATGAGTACACCCAGCTCAGCACTCCTGAACAGGGAAGTGCTCACATCTACAGGCTGAACCAACAGGTACACTCAGGCTTTTCAATATCAAGGAGTTATCGCCTCAGCTGCAGAGACCATCCGACGTTGCCAGTCTTTCTTTTTAAAATGCATGAATGGAGTTCATTCCACCTTTGGTGCAAAACAGCTACAGATCTAATGAACATCCTGTCTCAAATACACAGCAGCAGCCCCCAGCTCATGCCCGTGCTCCCATACACTCCACTACAACAAACCACAGCCTTCTTACTCTTCAACCCCCAGGCAAGATGCTCCTAGCCTAGAAATGCTGAGCACTGCTGCAAACACAGTCTCCACACTGCCCTGCTGGGTGTGCTCACCTGTCATGCCTCTCTCTCTGCCAGCTGACCTCCCCACAGGGTTGCAAATGGAAGAAAGAGATTCTTCCAAACTTCCTTCCTCAGCACATTTTGACAGTGGAGGAAAACTCCCCACGTATCTCTTTAGCATCCCACTTCAGCAGTGTCCTGCCCCACTTGCTGCCTACTCTGGCTCAGCTGCTACTCAGACCCTGAGCATCTGGATCTCACACATCTCTGGCCACATAAAGCCATCACTAATACCACATTAGCAGGTGCCTGCTGTGCAAGGAGAAAGCACTGTCACCATAATTTCTGTGATATCGTCTCCGATTTCAGTCACTATGAGGACAAAATGTTGACTGAGTAGTAAGAAAGGTAGTAAGCAATGATGGAGCTTTAAACAACGTAACAGAGATGCTAGGAATGCCTTGAGTAAAAAAAAATGTAAGCCCAGTCTGCTGTGGAGTGCGCAGGATATCTCAGCCCATGCAAACTGCAGGGGTGTGTATACCCAACAGTGAACTTTCCTTTAGTAATGACCAGCTTTACTCTTAATGTAGACCCTAGGAACTCCACAGTCACCTAAAGCTGCAGAATCAGTCTGGGATTCAATTAAGCAGTGATTATTTTTTTTTCCACTTTTTTTTTTACAGAGTTGTTTCTCCCTAGCAGCCAGAAAGCCTTTCAGACATTGACTCTTCCTCTGTCAGGGTTTTTCTGTCTTCCTCTGTGGTACAGCTAATAAACTCAGCTGTAGAGAGAAATCTCCAAGGCTGTGAAGATTCCCTAGAAGACAGGATGCACTTTCTCACCTACTTTCTGTGGAGGTCTCCAACACTGACCTGTAAGAGTCCCAGTAATTTCTTAGTCCAGTAACTGAAGATACTTTATATATGGCAGAGATTTTATACACAGCCCTCATGTTCAGGAAACACTGGAAATGATTATCAGACTAGAGGGTAAATTTTATCCAGAGACAGCAGGATCAGAACATGTGCTATTCCTTACTGCAGAAAAGAAACATTCTACAAATTAGGCAGCATAATTAACAGTGACTAACATTTATGTCCATCTTCTTTCTATCTATAGCAACTAAAATTCATAGAGCAGCAGGGTTCCTACACAGTTCAAGGCTACAAGGAGGTATGTGCTTTGAACAACTTAAAGGAAGAAATTATTTCAGCTACTGGCAAATTATACTAACAGCTTTCTCACTAAAGTGCTGTATAAAACCATAGAATGTCACAAAGGCAGTTGTATAAAGCCATACTAAGTTCTTGTAGCTGTTCAATCACTCTGCTGAGAAACATTGTGCCTACCCAGAGGTATCTGCCCTGTGGCACACAGGGCAGAGGACAGGACAGCCTCCATGTATACAAGTAATTTTCTGCACTGGCTGAAGTGGTTTCAAATTACTCTTGTGTCCTCTAATACTGTGGTCATTAAGTCCTCTGGTTTTTCAGCTCAGATAAAAGAAGTCAGCAGGATGCCAGCAGCCTACATAAAACTGATGACAGCAAGATAGCTTGCAAGCACTGATACATTGCCATGGTTTTTTCAGCCTAGGCTTTCAGGAGTCAACAGAAGAGGCAGAAGGACCTTACAAGGGGCAATTGTTCAGGTTCTGAAAGATGTTCCTGTGCCACAGCTGACCAGCTAAGCCACCCAGTTTTTTTATTCTGCTCATTGTCCAAAGTTGCAAGGATGAGTAAGGGAGAATCTGACTCAGTCCCTTGTAGCTGCAGAGACAATGAGCTGGATCACAAGCAGAAGACATATGATTCCTATTATCATTATCAACTATATAAACAAGTGTGCAAACAGGCATTCTGCTTCTGGGGCATAGCTTCCATTACTGGTGCCATTTTCATTTTCCTACTGAAAAATCAGAATCAGAAGTCCTCATTCATAAAAGTGACAGCTCAGCATCATGAAATGTAATGTGCCTGCACAGTTTTTACAACAAAGCTAATGACTGCTTCTTTTTAAAATGGTTTTAACTTGCACTTCCAAGAATGTCCACAGATAAAATTATTAAGTACACACCAAACACTTTAAAACTTCAGAAGTTTATTGTCCAGAATAGCTCACATGGTACAGTCAGATTTTTTTTTTTTTATTTTCTGTGTTACAGGGAAATCAAGCAAAACAGTAGAAAATGTATATGGGTTAACAGTAAAACAAAAGCCCAGCCTAACAACAGCCCTTTACATCCACCAAGTCATGCTTCAGAAAATGGCTAGCCAAACATAAAGAAGTAAAGCATCTGAAAGACAGTTTCATGTTTATGGTATAGATCCTAAACCAGTATTAAGGGCATTTTCTGTCCATATTGTTAATATTTTTTTTTTCATAATACCAAATTGGAAAAGGTCTATGTGGATAAAAAGTTAACTACTGCAAGACTTTCAAACCTCAGTTATCACCTTATAGGTTGATAGTTACGGATAACAGGAGAAGGCACATGACACAGTATTTAAAATATACAGAGACCTATCACAATCCAAAGACTAAAAGGAAATTGGAACCAATACTCAAAATTCACAAATATTACTTTCGCATTCCCTAATCTATATTCTATAAGCTTGCATTCAAGCATTTTACAGCTTTCTCAGAAGAAAAGTGTAACACACCCAGAAAAGACTTCAAGGCTTTGCTTTGAGTTACTTTGTTGGTGTTTCTTTTTTTCCTTTAGTAAACAGAATATAGGATAATCTAAATGATAATAAAATGCAGACACATTCCCTCCCTTGTTATTAGCGCCCAATAGACCCACTGCTGAAGGCTGAGTATGAGTAAGAATATGAAGAACTTGATGAGGCATCAAAGCTTCCTCTCCTAGACCCACTGCGTGAGCCTGAACGTGAGCCAGAGCGAGAGCCAGAGCGAGAGCCAGGTGCCGAGGAGACATTGTAGGGACTGGATATGCCTTTAGAGGAAACAGAGGCTGCTTCCAACAGTTTAAGCCCGGTGATGTCTTCCACCATTGACCGGTTCATTGCATCTTTGTAGGATATTTTCAGCTTGGTCTTGGGGCAGGTCAGAATTTTGGGATAGCTGTTGGTGTCTTGTAATTTCTGGGCAGCACGACCGTCAATCAACCCATTCCTAATGGCTTCTTCAGTAGTTATTCTTCCACGCACTTCTGGGTCCACGAGACCTCCAGTGAGGTACTGGAATTCAAGGAACCGCTGCCCAGCCTCATAAGGCAGCCATTTTTCCTTCACTGCTTCAGCTGCTGACATCCTCTTTCGTCCACCCTTTATGCCTTCGAACCCTATGAAGGCCTTCTGGGCTGGTTTGAGACGTGTGGCCATATCCTGATCGATGATGCCTTGGCTAGTGGCTTCCTGGAGCGATAGCCTCTGGCCAGTGGTAGGGCATATTATGCCGCCAGTGCAGGCCTGGGCTTCAAGTAACCTCTGCCCAGTGATGCTATCCACGATGCCCCGCTGTATAGCTTCTGAAATGGAGATTTTCTCCAAGTTTTCCGTGTCAAATATGGCTGCAATAGGACTGCACTCATCTGGGGTCTCTGAGAAAGAACCACTCCTGATCACTGAAGAACTCCTTACACTCAGCACGGTGGGAGACCGAGTCACTGACTCGTGCCGGAAAACCTCGTCAGTGCCATTACGGCAGGAAATCATGTCTGCAAACTGGGTCAGGCTCAAGCTGCCGGAACGGTACTGGTCAAAAAACTTCCTCTCCACCAGGCCTTTATCAATGGCATCTTGGATGTCATACTGGCTACCTGTTTTTCTGTCGACAAGGACTACTCTGCTGCTGCCATCTGATCCTGTGATAGTTATTTCTTCCCACTCACACTCCTGCTCAGCTAGCTCTGTGTAGGTGTCATAATCTATGAGGCCTTTGCTGTACGCCTCCTGAACAGACATCTCCCGGTTTGTTTCTGGATCTACAATGACCACCCTGCGCTTCCTAAGGGTGTTCTTCTGTGAGGTGTGCACCACCTTCTTCTTCTCTCTCAGGGGCAGAAGGCAGAGACCCGTTGCATCATCCTTTATGCATCTTTCTTTCAGCTGCAAGTAGGTCAAATTTTCCTCTGTGTTGGGATCAAAGAACCCTTTGGTGTCATCACTTGGATCACTAAGGATTTGGTTGAGCTCCTCATTGAAGTAGCCACGCTTGTAGGCCGTCTCTACTGGCAAGCGGTAGCTCTCTTTGGGATCGATGATCCCTCCAGTAGCGATCTGGGCCTCCAGGAGGCGAATGCCATGGCCTCGCTCTATGAGCTCTTTGTTCATTGCTTGGAACAGAGAAATGATGTTTCCAGTTTCTGGGTCTTTATACCCAGTGACAGCTCTTTCAGCAGAGAGAAGCTTCTCTTTAAATTCAATTCCAACAAGGCCTCTTTTGTAAGCTTCCTCAACAGGCAGCCTCACATTGCTGACAGGATCCACTATGAACCCTGTGGCTGCCTGCGCTTCTAGGAGTTCAAGAGCTGTCCCCGGCCTAACCAAACCTATTTTCATAGCCTGGTAAATGCCAAGTTTCTCTTTAGTAGCCTCATTGTAGATACCAGCAATACAGCTAGAGCCTTGAAGGAAATCAATAATTCTCTCACTCACTTCTTCCACTGTAATTGCACCTCTTTCCAAGTCATTCCTTGTTGATTCCTTAATTATTCCAGCCTCAAGCAGTGCATCTGCTGAGACAGGCTGTCTGATCCCTTGGAACGACATACTCCTCTTCTGCACTGGAAGGAGGAGCAGACCAGTGTGTGGTTCAATTCTGCATTTTTCCTTCAGCTGCATGTAAGTGACTGCCTTTTTGGTGGTGGGATCAATGAAGTTCTTTGTACTGCCTTGGCAGTTGTTCAACATCCTGTACAGGTCTTTGTCAATCAACCCACGAGATAAAGCTATCTCTTTGGGTAGGAAAACACTGTTGACAGGATCAACAATCCCTCCTACAGCCAGCTGGGCTTCAAGCAGACGAATTCCAGTTTCTCTGTCAACCAAGTTTTTCTTGATGGCTTCAGATACCGGCACAGTTTTGCCTGAGAAAGGATCCTTAAATCCTGTAATAGCCTTTTCTGCTGTATAGATCTGCTCTCTATCGTCGAAGTCAATCAGATCTCTGGCAATAGCACTGTCCACTGTTAATATCTCATTTCGGTGTGGGTCTATCACACCTCCTGTTGCTGCCTGGGCTTCCAGGAGTAGGACTGCATTTTCTGCTGTTAGCAGCTGATTCCGTTTGGCCTCAACAAAAGAGTACTTCTGTCTGGGTGAAAGGGACACCCCTGCAATAGCACCTGCCCCTTTGAGGTAGGGTTCAATGTCAGCTGTGACCTCTTCCACCGACCTCTGCCCCTTCAGCAGTTTATCCAGTGTGAGTTTGTCTATCAGCTGACACTCATACAGCTGCATGGCTGTGATCTTCTTCCGCAGCCCACTGAACACCAGCTTGGAGGCA
The DNA here is from genome assembly GCF_030490865.1 of Poecile atricapillus. NCBI lineage: Eukaryota > Metazoa > Chordata > Aves > Passeriformes > Paridae > Poecile > Poecile atricapillus. The sequence goes on from NC_081250.1 coordinate 66,362,794, forward strand.
TCGATACAGAAGTCTTCCTCGGTCTGTGTAGATCTGTGAGCCCCATATGGGCGCTGCTTGAGTTTCTCAATCTCTCTTTGCAGCCTGAGACGCTCTGACTCCAACTCTGACTGGTTTTTGACAGCGGTCTCTTCCAGTCTGCACCGGTATCTCTCCTCAATCCGTTTGATTTCCATCTGCAGCCTTTCAATCTCACTCCTCAGGCTGTTCTTCTCCCTCTCACTCTTCTCCCTCTCACACTGGATCTTCCTTATGGATTCCTCTGTTCGGGAGTGCTGGCTCTTCCACTGATTGAGGTCATTCAGAATTTGTTGCTTCTCACTTTCCAGGCGTTGCTTCAAACGTGATTCTGACTCCAGGGTAACTTTCAAACGGTTCAGCTCCTCTTCTAATCGCTGCAGTCTGGCTTTGTCTTGCTCCAAAGCACTCATTTTTATCAGCAGGGTTTCTCTTTCTTGCATAATGTGACTATACTGATTTTTGGATTCTTGAATCCTACTGGATGCCTACAGTTGTGGAGGAGAAATAAACCAAGAAAGAATGGTTAGAGTTTGTGCTGGTTAGAGTTATGCCCTATGCCACAATGCTCTCCAGCCTGTCATTTAACCTGCAGCAAGCTCCCACTGGAAAAAATTCTAATCATAGCAATGACTTACCCAAGATTATGAGCACACATAAACCAGAGAAGGCACACTATCCCTTCACTTACTGTGCCTCCAGTACTGCCAGAGGCTCAAGAGACTTCATTCTGTTACCCACAGCCTCAATCTCCAGCTGACTTAGTTCTCTGTAACTTTTTGATACTTCTTATAGTACACTGACAAATACACAGAGCGTTTAAGACTCGTAAATAGCCTGATGCTCAGCAGATGTCCTGGCAGTCCTACTAATCCAGGGGAATTTGCATCAGCTAAGGACTGGTCATGCATGGATAAAAAGGAAACATATGATTCAATTTGTGCTTTCCTATTAGTTTCACATGTCATTCCAAACAATTTTACCTGTGTTGCCTTCCATTTTAATTCACGCAGTGTCTTCATATACGCATATGCACGAACACCCACAAGCATGCACATTTGTATGCAGTCCATATTAAACTGAATACAAGTTTATCTACTTGTAATACATGCATATATATGTGTGTGTGCATATATATACATGCACAGGTGTTATATAATCCTAAATGTTAGTATTTTTACATCAGTATTAGGATTTTTAGAATAAAGGATATGAGAAAAGAAATATAAGGGACAAGTCTAGGAAAAAAGACATTTTCACAAGTGCCCACTTGTGTATATTTAAAGAGCAGGTCCTTGTACAAGAAACCAGGCAGAAGAACAAAATATTAAAAAATATTTTCTTTAACTTGTTTATGTTGTCACCTAAAATTTAAGAAATAAGGGCCAATAGTAAAATTTGCAAATGCCCTTAGTGACTTAGGAACATAAATCCCCAAAATAGTCCATGAAAGATAGGCTTTTAGTACCTTAGGTACAGCTGACAACATGACTTTTAATCCTCACTTGGTGTCAACATCTTACCCAGCTAATCAGCACCTTGACAGCTTGTTGGTTCTGGGGTTTTTAGCCAGTTTAGTTTGTGACAGCACTCAGGTCATCCTCAAAGGACAGCTTTAACCCATCCTAGCTGAAACAGCCTGGGAAGCACACAGCCAGCAGGGAACTGTTAAAGCACAAGTGATACTCCACGTGCTCCCATTTTTCCCTAGGATTGTTTGCTGGACACTGGCACAGAACACAGATTTCTTCTGGGCCTGAGAACAAGACTCTCCTAGGTGATGAGAGCTTATGGCTCCCTAGAACAGTTCCCAGGGAGTAAGGAGGCAAAGCAAGTGGCCAAATCCTGCCATTTTTATTTAAAACTTAACCAAGAGGAAGGGTCATAAAGGGGATGTTAGTCACAAGTACAGTGACTTCAAACAGCAAAGGGTGAATTAATTTGTTCAAATCAACACTGCAATTAATTATATATTTGAGAAACAGTAAAGCTGGGATCAAAATATGTGTGAATACCTCTAGAGCTTGCTTTTGGAATTTTTCAATTTCCTGTCTCAATTTTTCCCTTTCTTTCTGTAAATCATTAAGCAACCCCTGAAGTTCCAGGGTTTGCTTGCTGCTCATCTGAAGCTGATTCTTTAGTTCAGCAATGGTGGTATTTTTCTCATCAACTTCATTTCTGACCATTCTGAGATCATCATACTCCAATCTAACATTTCGCAGCTCCTCCTCCAGTAACAAGTGTTCCTTGGTGAGGTTTTCGGTGAGAGACTGAAGCCTTTCGATCTCTATTTTGCACTCATTCAAGGCTTTGCTTTTTTCTTCAGAGGTTTTCTGTAAGTGCTCATATCGTAGGTGAGCCTGTTTTAACTGCTCCTGTTCTTGGACCAACTGACGACGTAAAGTCTCAATATCAGATGTGTATTTTCTTAACTCCTCCATGTATCTTTGCTTCTCTCTCACATGACCATCTAATACTTCTCTTTGGTGTCTAAGGTCATCTTCATTCCTCTTCTTTACAATAGATACTTCCTCTATCTGCTGTGTGAGATTAGTTATTTTAACCGATTGGTCTCTCAGAGATCTCCTCATGCCTTCTATTTCCTCCTCCAGTTTTTTCCTCCTGGATGTTTCCTCCATTAAGTTTTTGTTCTGTCTGCAAAGTTCCTCCTCCAGCTTATGTTTCTGGATCTGCAAGTCTTTTACAGTGCTCTGGAACTTTGCACTTTCTTGATCCCTGCCTTTTTTCTCTTGTGAAACTCTTTCATAGTCAATTTTCAGTCTGGCCAGTTCCTGCTCTTGGATCCTCAGCTTGTTAATTGTCTCAGTTGCACTTGTGTTTGCTTTCTGCAGGTCAAACTGGACTCTTTTCAACTGACTGTTCTCATCCTCCACTTCTTTCCTCTGACTTGTTTCTACATCCAACAACTTTCTCAGCCTTTCAATCTCTTTGTTTCTTTCCTTAATGGTTTTAGAAGCATCATCAAGTGACTGCTTGTACCGCATGCTTTCATCAGAGTGTCTCTGAATAACTTGTTTTAGCTCAATCTCCAGCTGCTGTTTCTTCTGAGAAAGCTCCGAGCCAGCTGCCTTCTGTTGCTGAGCATTCTCTTCTATTTTCCGTAAGTTATCTGTTGTCTGACTTATTGTATTCTTCAGTCTCCTAATTTCCTCACACAAATTCCTATTTTCTCTCATGGCATTATCAAGCTGTGTTCTATAATTATTTGTCTCCTCTTCCTTTTGTATGGTGACCTGGTGAATTGTGTTCTTTGTGATATTAATCTCAGTTTCATATTTGTTCTTTAAACTAATAATTTCCTCATCATAACTGTTTCTTACCTTAGCCAATTCATTTTCAAGTTCCCATCGGCTTTTAGCCTCTTCCTGAAGCTGAAGCTTTAGCCTTTCCAGCTCCTTAGTTTTATCCTGAATAGTTGAGGCAGCCTCCTCAAGAGCCTGCTTGTATCTTGAGTTATCTTCCCCACGAAGCTGAATGATCTGTTTCAGCTCCAGCTCTAACTGATGCTTCTGCTGTGACACCTCAGAACTGCAAGCCTTCTGCTGGAGAGCATCTTCTTCTGCCCTCCGCCGTTGGTCTGTTGTTTGCAGAATGGCATCGTTCAGTCTCACAATCTCATCCTTAAGGTCTCTGTTCTCTCTTGTCAGTCTGTCAACCTGGGCTCTGAGGCCTTTTGCATCATCATCTTTTTGTGCAGCTATCTGCTGGATTGTTGTCTTCTTAATATTAATTTCTGTTTCATACTTGTTCTTTAAATTACTCATCTCCTCGCTAAACTGGTTTCTTACCTTAGCCAGCTCATTTTCATACTCCCTCTTCCGTGTGCCTTCGTCCTGAAGAAGAACCCTTAATCTTTCTATCTCGTACTCCTTCTCCTTGATGACCTTCTCAGACTCTAACTTTTGCCAACCAAGGCTGTCTTTCTCATTTTGCCTTGTTTTTTGCAGTTGGTCATAGTCATTCTTCTGCTGCTCATATCTATCCTCCAGCAACTTCCTTTTCCTTTTCTCATCTTCAGTCTCATACGTCAACCTGGTTATTCTGTCATTTAGATCCTTTATTTGGGCATAACATTTGTCTAGGTTTTGCTTAGCAGAATTTCCATCCATTTCAGCTTGTCTTTTCATTTCTTCCAAACTCATCAGCTTTGCCTTGAGCTGAGAAATGTCCATCTGGTACTTCTGCAGATTTTGCTCCAGGAATTTATGTTTGTTGCTTGTCTCTGAATTTGAATCCCTAGCAAGCCTGAGCTCTTCTTCCAGGAGTTCAATTTTGGTGTTTTTCATCTGCAACATGACAACAGAAAAACAAACAAACAGAAAAACTCCCATAAATATTTGTGACAACTGTTTCAAAATCATCACATGCAATAAAATATACATTTGTAAAACTGACATCTTAAAAATAATTATTTTTTTTTCTGATTCAATGAGAGCTAAACCCCCTTTTTTAATTTAATGTCACCAAGACAAATTCTGGAATCTTTGTTTATTCAGAGTCAAACTTTATTTGGAAATCAGTATATAATGACTTTCAGAGGGGAAAGGATACTTGATAGGGGGAGGGAGGTGCATTACTGATAGTAAAATGTGCTGCAGCAGCAGTACACCAGCACAGTATGAAATTGCCACATTTAGAACCTCCCCAGTTTTCAAACAGGTGAAAATCACGTTCCATATATGCAACTTCTTTAATGGGCCTCTCTGTTTCACTGAGCTGTATCAAATCAGAAGTCGCTTCTTTCGAAACACTTTAGAATATGGTGTAAAATGAGGTGCCCTCAACCATGAAGAGCAAGTTTTCAGCATTAAGGTAGCTGTGCTGTCACTGAAGTCAAGGCTGGGATGGGCAGGGAAGGATTGCTCATGTGCCTTGAGGAGAACCTCCTTAATTACCAAGGAGACCAGTTCTCTACCTCACTTCACACACGACCTTAGAGGTCACTTTGTAAAACACTGTACTCTTTTGCAAAAGATGCATGACGCTGCTAATATGCCTCCTTTGTAGGATACCTCTGAGTTCTGGATATAGTTTTGTGACCTATTTTACACTGTACTTTCTGCCTCTGATTAGTGATAGTTTTCTAATTTGTGATAAAAATGAAAGCTACAGAAAATAAAAGCATTAGAATACCTTCAAATCCTCCATGCTCTTTAACATTTCACTCAAGAATCTGTAATAATCTCCTGATCTTGTGAGAAGCTCTATATAGCGAGACTGAGCCTCATTAGCCTTGAAAAGAAACAGAATTGTTAACAGCTTGTACTAGAGTTAGACATGAACATACCTCCGTTCAGACCATTTAAAGGATTCCAATCTACTTGAGCAAACTCATCACTTGACGAAGTTTTTACTGTAAGGAGCAGATTCTCCTCCTTACAAATTCACACGACTTTCTGAGGACCCCATAAGAGTAAATTCTTCTTTATGAAGAATCCACACCCTTTTTTGGTTTTTTGGGATTGTTTGCCCCCAACTGCTGATGTGATATTAAATTCAAGCTTTCATCCCCTGGTTCATCACACTCTTCCTGTGTGACAGTCACAAGTAACGCAAGTTAGATATTTAATAGCAGTTAATTCCAGGCTGAAAGTGACTAAACCACATGGGGCATGAATCTACCTTTCTCACAGTACGTATGCAGTGGACACTGCATAGGAAAGAGATAAATTCCTGAGGGCTAATCTAATGTCTGAAGAAGCTCAGGTCTGATTTTACAGCACAATGACTATTCTACACTAATTCGTTGTGTTTACGTGCTTAGCCCACATTACCAGTGATGGTGCTAAGTAATAAAATACAGCTGGGTATGACTCACAAGCGCTCACACAGACAAACAAATGTATTCAAAAGATTGAAGGGGAGGAAAGAAAGGTACCTCTTGTAGAATCAGCACTGCAGGAGACTGAACCACACTCTTCTTGATAGGTATGTTGAGCAATGTTTCTAATCCCGAACTGTATGAAGCAACTTGTAGTTCATAATCCTGAAAAACAAGTCAAAAAGCAAGACCCATTTAGAAACTGCCAAAGAATTCTCTGCAAATCTATGTCATAAAATGCAAGTTTTTGGGGTTTTTTTTGTTTTGCTTCCTTAATGAAAAGCTATATTTTTCCCTTGTTTGTATTTCTGACCATGTACAGATGATCCTCTGTCATAAACAGAAGCTCATCAGTTCAAGTACCCCTGTGGAGATTCATGGAGGAGAATGACAAGGGAAAAAGAGGAAAAACATTTTACAAAAACAAGAAGACAACAGCTCTGTAAGCTGAGGGCTACATGGAGATGAAAAAGATTAATGGGAGTAACTGGTCTAAGTACTGTTATCCACCAAAACTTCATCAGAAATAACAGTCTCTGGATCTCTCTTGTATCACATATGCCATGTCACATATATAGCAAAATCTCTGTCACAGAGAGCAAGACTGAGCTGGAGAAAGCATGGATATAAAAGTGACATAAAAATGTAAGGACCACAAAACCTTCCTTCCGTATGTTACTGGTTTTCATGGCTATTGCACACCATTCCTCCTGCTAATCTGAATTTGTTTTGCCTCCTAGATCAGATCCTAATCAGACCTAATTCATTCAGTACCAATCTGTTCTTGACTTCCTTATGTTTTTAACATGCGAACTGGAAAGTTTGGTCTGGCTAGAAGGAGGCTTTGATTCACCTGAAGAGAAGCTCTCACTGGTATCTGCTCCATGATCCCATAGTCTCCAGGTGGCAAGTACACAAATTGCTTTCATTGTGTTAAGTACTAAGAAGTACTTCACCCCAGCAATTTCTGTGCACACACATCAGGGAGCTGACTTTTCACCCTGTCAGTGGAGCAGAGACAATGGGATATGCCTGACCATGAAAAACCACACCCCACAAAAATGCTGAGATCCAAGTACCTTAATTGCAGCTGAGCACTGATCTGCATGCTTGAGGAGTTCCTCGACTTTGTCTCTCTTCCCACAGATTTCACTGTGCAAGTTCTGTCAAGAGAAAAGTGAGCAGTGAAACACCCCTGCAAGATTTACCAGTATTTCCTCCTGTACACACTGCCTCCATCAGAAAGCACCTGCGGCTGGAGACAACCGCAGCCCCTGAGGCTGAGACATGAAATGACCTGTAGCTGGGCAGTTTTTACAACAGCATGCTCTTTGGGCATAAGAACACCCAAAACTGAAAAACCCCCAGAGCTGGGGGAAGGCAGAGTTCCTTGACTTTCACTTAGATGTATTTACTTGATTTTTATTTTTGTGCTCTAATTTGTCCCATAAGCTGCACCGTCTTACAGTCCTTTGAATTAATTCAAAACTGATGTGTAAAAGTGTCAGTGAATGTGTAGGAGCCAAACACAGTCTTGTTCATAATCTGTTGCAGTGCTGACAGAAAGTAATGAGGACAATAATATTTCCTCCCTCCTGCCTTCTACATATGTGGTGTTTTTTGGTAGCTTGCATACTTTATAATTCAGAACAGGCCACTGTATTGCAGACTGCATTGATCCTGACATTTTCTGTACAGCAAAACAATTTAAAATCCAGACAACTCATTCAGGTGCTGCATACCTTCTGATCGTGTAGGTATCTCATGATGGTGTTGGAATCACACAGCTTCGTGGACTCAATAGAATCCTGCCGGCGCTTGGCATCACAGATCCACTTGCACAGAGCCTGGTAGAGATCTCGGTAGGTTTTCAGCTGTTTGATCTGCCTTTCTAAATCCCATGATCTAGGAAGAAAAAGGCAAAAACCTGTGAAAATGGAAAATGCATTCTCTTTTTCTCTCTTTACACAGTTTTCAGAAATAAGACACAGCGTAAAACTATGGGAAGCTCTGAAAAGGAGATTCTGAACAAAAAATTTAAAGAAATGAGAATTGTCCTGGTTATTAGTCACCCAATATGGGGTTTTAATACCTCACTTTTGAGCAACTCTTTAATACACAGAGGTTGGGCCTTCCTGTCAAAGTGAGAGATGAGTGTCATGGGGTGACTTTACCTTTAAGATAGCTTTGGGAGCTAAGGAAGTTGAAGCTGCTGGTGACTGATGGGAGTGTTTTCTCCTGACCAATTATCAGTCACTTCTAAGAATTGACAGCAGTTTTGACCATTGAAAAGCAAGATCAACTTGTGAACACCACCTTAAGATGTAAAGCCAGAGCTCTCTTGTTCTCTTTGTGTTTCCTGCTTCTGAAAAGGTAACAAGGCTCTGTCCCGGCCTTCCCCCTGCTCCAGGCCGGACAAGGCCGCAGAGGACGGAGGTGGGGGCGGGGGGGGAGAGAAGAGGAACGGAGCCGGCCTGGCTTAGTTTGTCGTTTCTGCTGCTGGACTGAAACCTGACACCATGAACATCTGCAGCTTTTCCAAGACTTTAATTCTTTTACTACCTGGATAAAATGTACAGATTACTTGTTTTTCCCAGAGAGACAGAGAGAGAGAGACAATCAACATGAAGAAGACAGTGAAGAAAAGAGTTAAGTTTTAGATGGGGAAGAGAGAATAAGGAGATGCTTTATAAGCTGAAATATCTTTCTGTTAAAGCTATGGAGATAGACAATAGTGTTCTGAAAAAAACTCTTAATTCATGACAGAGTATATTGGGAGGAATGGAGTGTTCAAAGTGTGGATTTTGAACAAAAAGTAGAGTAATTGTGATACAGTGAGGTGCTGGAACAGAGTGAAGCGAAGATTTGAGGCCTTGAGGGCAATGAGAAAACTGTTTTCCAGCAAAGCTCACAGAGACAGATGAAGAGGACTTTTGCCTTTGAATAACTCATCCGTAAAAAATTATATCCCTAGACTCATGGCCCATACACACCTCAGAGTGATGTGAAATGGGAAAAGTGAACTGATGGCAGATTTCCGGGCAGCTGGCATCAGAGAAATAGAAAACTATAACAGAAATAGTTTTCTCGTGAGAAACTCCATAGATTAGCAGAAGAAGACTTCTGTTTCTCTACAAAGACTGATGAAAAGACTCTAGCAGGAATTGAGACTGTTTTAAACACCAAAGTTCCAAAGTTTTTTGTCTCTTTGTTGTCACGTGTACAAGGGAATGGTTGAGTAGTGGGGGATAAAAGAGTTTTCTAGAAGTTTATTCTGGTGTTCTTATTCTTGTAGTTTTGTTAATAAATTTTCTTTATTTCCTTTTAAGTTTTAAGCCTGTTTTGCTCTTGTTCTAATCCATATCTCACAGCAAGAAGTGAGCAATTTTTTAGTTACTGCTTTAAAACCACAACAAACTTGCAGCGATAAAAATCAAGTTCACTGACTTCAGTACTCTTGTTTCTCAATTGAAGAACCAGCAACCAGTTAGGACTACATTTTGTCCTCAGATAAAAACAAAATAAAACCAACTAAAACAAGCTATACCCCAACCTCCACCTCTTCCCCTCAAACAATCAGAATATGCCTTCAGCTCATGATTCAGATTCAAGGTTCGATTTTGTTACTTAATTCTTTGTGTCACTTTTTTAACCCTCAAGTGCTGAGGAATAAGTACAGTTGCTTTTTGAGAGGGAAAATGCTGCCTGGATGAACTTAATCCAAGAACATCAGCAAGAATTAAAAAATAAAAACAATCAGAACAACTCTTTAGCACATAGGTTAGACATTTGCATGGCTAACTACATTTTTCTGCTTGGTCTTACACAGTTCCTTTTCAAGTATGTTCAACCTATTCCCAATTGCTCGAGTCTTGTTGCCCTGAAGGCACCATTTGTCCCTTGGATTGGTGCACATCAGTTCTCTTAGACTTCACTGCTAAGATGATCTTGGTAGCAATAGCAGTAACAGCAATAAGGAAAACGCTATGAAAACATGAACAAACCTGTTATCTATCTGCTTATCAGCCCTCTGCCAGCGGTCTATCAGCTGGGTAACTTTGTCACAGTACTTTCCAATGTCCATGTCATACAGGGTGTATGACTGGCAAGACTGTGAGTGAATCTGAAGTGTTCTCTGCAGCTCATTTTCCAAGGTATTCAGTAATGACTTCTTCATATTTAGGTCTGCTTTCATTTTCTGGAGAAAAGAACAAAATGTTGTCATTTAATTTACTCTTGAGAAGATACTGATATTTAACCAATTTAACAGCATGCACAGTATGTTGGGATCTAAACAGGTTGTTTTTAACTCTGTAACATATCTATAGTGATGTCAGCTGGACTTAAATGATTTAAAGTGAAACACCTATTTTGGTAAAGAGTTTGGCTTAAAAATGTGTTTAGGGTTAGACTAAATAATTTGCTAAACCAAAGCACTCTGCTATTATATTCTGAAGCAAACATTTCAGTTTCTCAGATCTCTGCACAGCAGTTACCAGAGCAGAACAAGAGTCATGCTTGTTCCTAGAAACAACTGACTAGAAAATGCCACTGAAGTATAAAAGATTCCTGCACTTGTAACAGCTGTGAAATCAAACCTCAGGAGTAGCATATCCAGTTTTTAAACACCTAAAAATCTGTACAGATTATTTTTTTTTCCTCTATTTACATTTTTATAAACACCTTCCATGGAGATATTTCTTCACACACACACACACACATTTAGGTACACGTACTCGCATATATGGGCATCACCAAATGGAATATACAGCACAGACAGTGTCTGCCTTGCATCCCCCATTCATGGGGATGGCCACAGCCTAAAGTGATATGCTCAAGCTTTTTTTGTTGAAGGCTTTTTTTTGTGTGTAGTTCAAATTTACACCATCTAAGAACAACTCCCAGCAACTGAACTGCAGCTCTCATTTGACACGATAAAAAGATAACTGGGTTGTGCTCCATTTGCACCACCCACACACTTTTTCCCTACTAAAGTTAAGAACAGAAAATAATGAAAGAGTTCTTGTGCTCTCAAATGCATTCAGTGCACAAAAGGACCAGCAGATAAAGGCGGATTAAAGACTGGATCTGCAAGACAACTTTGTGCTCAGCAAAGCAGTTATTTCCCTTTTCCCCTTGTACTGGCTGGATACTTTTCACCCTAGGATTTGACACAGACTCTGTAGCAAAACCAGGACATTCAATAACACTTGAATTTATTTGTTACACCTAGAGGACAACAAGGGCAATTAACAAGCCTGTATGCAAGAAAGGAAATACTGCCTTCAAATCCACATTCATTAGTGATATAAAATAAACACAGATAATAGTGTACAGAAATGGGTTACAGAAACCTTCCATGCATCTGCGTTTGCTGCAGGGGCAGCAACAACCAGGGTGTGGAAGAAGTAATAGCCTGTACAATACTTTCGATAATTTCATTGAATTACAGTTTCCTGAGTTGGAAATTACCCACAAGGACCATTGAGTCTGATTCCTGGCCTTGCACAGGAGACCCCAAGAGTCACAATACATTCCTGAGAGCATTGTCTGGAAGTTTCTTGACTTCTGTCAGGCTTGGTGCAGTGACCACTTCCCTGGGGAGCCTGTTCCAGTGCCCAACCCACTTCCAGATGAAGAACCTTTTCCTGATATCCAGCCTAAACTTCCCCTACCACAGCTCCTTCCTCTTCCCTTGAATCCTGTCACTGGTCACCACAGAGAAGAGATCAGTGTCTGCCCCTCCTCTTTCCCTTGTGAACGAGCTATAACTGCAGTGAGATCTCCCCTCAGTCTTCTCTTTTCCAGGCTGAACAGATCAAGTGACCACAGCCACTCCTCATACAGCTTCCCCAAAGCCCTTCACCATTCTCACAGCCCTCCTTTGGATGCCATCTAATAACTTTATGTATTTTTTATCTTGTGGCACCCAAAACTGCACACAGAACTCAAGGGGAGGCTGCACCAGTGCAGAGCAGAGCAGAGCAGGACAATCCTCTCCCTTGACCAACCAGCATTACTGTGCCTGATGGATGAAACATTGTATGTCTATATATAAAATACAACAGGATCAACATTTCTATCTCCTGTGGTTTTGGAAGGGTTTCCCCCAGCTCAATAGATCAGTGCTGGCAGTTACAAATGTTGTTTTGCTGTGTCCTTGGATTTTGGCCCCTCACCTTCAGACAAGCCCGATAAGCCTCTGCTTTATCAAGATCCAAAGGAACAGTCTCCTCTTCAGACAGTCTGACTTCAAAAACTCTGATCACATCTTCTGTTTGCAGAATAACCTGGAGCAGACACCTCAGTGCATTCAAGCTTAAAAAAATGATATAAGGCAAATCCATTATGGACTAAGGAAGGAACAGTGATATTTCTAATTAATTGTAGATGATTGTCTAAAGAGAATAGGTAACACAAGAAATTTCTGTGATACCCATGCTTGTCACTTGCTTTTTTAAAGTGTTCCAGAAAAGAGAAGAAATTTGCATAAGTGTCTGTTTCTATCAACATGTACACAATTTGCAGAGAAGAAGGTGTAATTTTACACTACTGGTAACAAAAGGCAGATTTCTGGACTAAGAATTATAGGAGGAAGTGAATATTTATTGTTACAGCCTCAATTTACTTACCTGTCTAAGTAGCCAGCAGAAACACCATTAATATTTTCCAGTTTTTGAAAGAGGGCATTTATCTCTGATTGCAAGTACACATACTTCTCACAGCCTCTGAAGTTAGGCAGCAAGTCCTTATGCTTATTGAGGGTTTCAGCCATTATTTGAGAGTCGTTCTGCACACCCTGAGGAAAAAGAGAATGCCTGGTTTACACTTTTTTGGTTGGCTGAATGACCATTCTATTCTATATTCATATGAAAGTGGTCTCCTTATCCAAGCAGTCGGCTCTTACATAACCAGCTTGACTGAGGACTGAAGAAGTGGCTAAGCTTGCTTTCTTCAAGGCAAGCACTGTTGTGCACTTTCTTATTTGTCCAAATAGGTCATATGTCTTTTTGAGCATCTCCACTCCAAAACTCAACTCTGACATGCCAAGGTCCTTCTGCTTTTGAGACCTTTGCAACCTCATTGCCCTGTGGAAATTTCTCTTATGTTGAACCTGTTACTTTCTTGTATCAATCTTCTCTCCATGGTCTCCTACAAATCTAAAGAGCTAGGAGAGGGATAGTAAGTCTCATGCATCCAGCCTGTCTCCCACAGACAGCATTTTACAGATAGATGGTGAAATGCCCTTGGAAAAGGATTTTAATGACACTTTACTCTGGGTGAGACTTAACATGAACTCACAGCCACCAGACATCAGTCTTTCTGTATTCCTTGCCTGGCAGACTTTGATTTCTAAAATTCAGGAATAAACTTTTTCTACCCAGAAGGTAAATTCTAATCCAAATCATTATGGTTAGCTCCCAACTGAGAATTTTCTGCACAGGATGTGTGTCTTTCCCAGCTGATCATAAACAACTGCAGCACAGAGTCATACTGAGTTTGAAATGCTCAAAGACAAACATCCACAGTTACCTCTAAGTCCTTTATTCTGACTGAAAAGTCGTGCATAGCCCCTTGATCCACTCCAAGAGGAGCTCTTTGAACCATCTGAATCTCAGAAGCTTCAATCTGACGCCGAAGTTTCTGAAGCTCCATCAGCAGCCAGGCCTCCTGCTTCTCATGCTCTCGGTTTCTCTCATTAACAATAATGGTGTTTGAGGAACCCACAGAACAGCTCTCAGTTGGGACCACTGTAAAATCAATTGGGTAAGCATCAACTGCCAGAGAACTGAGCAGGAACATGTAGGAAGCCAAGGCAGTGCCCAAGTGATTCAAGCACTGAGTTGATCTGTAGAACTGAGAATGGGTGGAAGACCTGGGCCCTTAGGCAGCTGTTTCAGGGAATGAAATGTCTCCTTCACAAAAATATAAACTTGCTTCCTAAAATGCAGCAGTGAGATTTTTCTTCCTAATAACAGAAAAACATATCAGATGGACTAATGTAAATGTAAATTCCTCTCATTCTCCCAGCAAGTTCCATGAATTTTGGAGCACTGTTCCCAGATTCCCACCAAAGGAAGAAAGAACAAAATCTTCCCCTGTGCATGGCTAGTTTTGTTATGTTGGGAGACAGCAGAACAGTTGTTGAACATATTCCCATTCATGTTGAAGGGAGCACTTTCACACAAAAAGAATGCACCACCTGCCACCTCTGGGACAAAGAAACCCCAGCAATCCAAATTCTACCAAAGCCAAGAAAACAACAAACCTGGCTGTGGTTGTCGTGGTTGATTAGGCAGTTGTATGATCAAGGTTTGGTAGTGCTTCTGAGCATCTGTGAACTGAGTCTGGATCTTTCGCTTGTCTTCATCACCAAACATTTCTGAGCCTTGGCTGTTCCTGAGGAATTCTTGATAATGGATCTCCAGGTCAGTTATTATTTTTTGGTAATCTTCCTTACGCATTGTTTTCAGCTGAAATAAGGAAGAAGGGAATTTTGAAATAAAAGGGAAAAAAAAACAATTGGGGAAGTTTTATGATTAGTTAATCATTAAGAAACAAACTAATAAACCTACAAAAAACCCACAGTAATCACACTTTGGAATAAATCCTAACTAGGCTGCCTCTAAAAGTATGATGCTGAGTACCATCTGAGTTATTCAATCGCTGTTACCATCATTTCATACCTTAAGAGCAGTTTGAAATTCTACCTCTTACTCTGTTTATCCATGCCCTTGTACATTGGGAACAAGTACAGCAAGTATGTAATAAATTCTCTTAGCTAATCTTCCTGCTTATCTGCACTGTGTTTGAGTAGGAAAGCATTTTGTTTCTCCTTTAATAAAATTACAGCTTCTATATGTGTGAGGTTTTGTGCAACCTAGCAAAAGGAAGGCTCATGGTTTTGTAAAACATACATGTGCACAGGATACTGTGCACAGGATACTGCAGGGTCTGCTTGGGACAGCAGACATCAGGTCATGGACAGTCTGCATCAGGTCATCTCTGGTCTGCAGGAAAGGCCAACTGGTGTCTTACCTTGGCAATAGTCATGGCTCTGATTTTCTCAATGTCAATCATGCAGTAATGCCAGGACACCAGGCTCTTCATGTTGATATACAGCTGGTTCCACAAAGCTAAAATAGCTTCATAGTATTGCTCAATTCTGGCATGAGAGAAGAAAAATAGGCATGATCAAAATGCATCTGTCCTTGTAGCACAGCTACAAAACATCCCAAGAAACATCCACCAGATGTGGAGTGTGTTCAGGCTCATTCTCTACTTGAAAAAATCTTGGAAATTAATTTATACGTGACTTTCATTAGTACAGATGAGAAAAACCTCGTAGACATTAAAATTTAAAATTTCTAGGCCCCAACCTAGATCCCAGCAAGTTTCACTGAAGTGAGTTTCTTCAAGTCAAGGGTCTAGTCCTTAATACCCCACCTTTAGGGGCAGAATATATTCAGAATGTATTTTGTGACTGGTTGCTATTTTGAGTGAGCTCTAATCCCAGTGGCAAGTGTCCAAACTCGGGCAGAAACTCACTTGGAAGCAAGATCCACTGCCAGTGGATTGGGGGGTGGTATGATAAGACTGACAGACGGCACCAGCATATCCACTCCTCCAGGGCCGGTCACCAGCCACTTGCTGCGCTCATTGTTGTCCTTCAGGATACATTCATCTCCTTTGCGCACCGTTTTCTGTAAGGGATGCAGAATATCTTTCCTTAATTAAGTAACGTGGGGATTCCAGGAGAGACAGACAAGGAAGATAGTCCTAGATCACAGAAGCAGGAGTGCTTCCCAGCTGCTGGGCCTGGGTGTGCATCTCAGCTTCATATTGGGGCAGTAGATCGGTACAGATCAACCCCTTCTCCCTGAATCTGGTTTCCACGTAAAGAAAACCCAAAAAAGCCCAAGAGTGAGCCAGGGAACACTCTGAGGAGTTGCCAGTCTGGTGGATCATCAGACCTGGGGCTTGCCCCAACAAAGACTGAATGTGGACACAAGGCCTGGTAGGCTATGCGACCATGCATGGCTTTAAGCCAGTGAGCTGAAGGCATGAGGATATTTAGTGCTGCATCCATATTTGCAAAGGGACTGGGACTGAGTGTGGCAGAGCCAGATTCACCAGCTCCAAATGCCAGATATCCTGACACCAGGCAGCCACAGGTGTGGCCATGGTGCAGGAAAAAGCTCATAAGCAGAAAGCACATCTAAGTTTACTGTTAAGGAAAAAATACAGAAATAAACCCAAGCAGCCTCAGTACTGAGGAAGAAGAAAAAAAAAAAAAATCACCATTCATTTCATTGCTCATCCAGAAAAGAAATGGGAATACCAATGAATAACTATATTCCTGACTTTTGTTAGATGAATTGTTCACCTAAGGATCCTAAGGCA
The DNA here is from genome assembly GCF_030490865.1 of Poecile atricapillus. Classification (NCBI taxonomy): domain Eukaryota; kingdom Metazoa; phylum Chordata; class Aves; order Passeriformes; family Paridae; genus Poecile; species Poecile atricapillus. Next base: position 66,379,058 of record NC_081250.1, read on the forward strand.
CTGGAAAATTGAGCAATCACCAAAAAAAAAGGTGTGGATGCTGAGAGGCATCTGTACAACAATTTTAATCCTATTATCAACAAGTCTTTTATGTTCTAATTTGAAATATGAGTATTACTATTTAATACTATTTCTAGATTTTATATAATAGAATACTATTTAATAGATTGATTAATAATAGCAATTTTGACTAGATTTATTAACCAGTAAGAACCTACTTGTTTATTCATAATGGCAAGAAAGGCAGAGCTTCTTCTGTCAAAGAAATTCAAACTGATCAAAAGCAGATAAAGGGGTTACACCTATCAGCTCAATAGTTTGCTTACTAAGTAATTTGCAATGTTCTAGCTTACATGATGTTCATTCTCAGCCAAAAAGGGATACAATACCAGATCCTGTTTGTAGTCACACAGAGCCTTGAGGATAATGGGCTTGTTGCTTCGATAGTCTGGGTTACGTGGCTTCAGCTGAACAATCTTCCTGGATTTATTCACCAAACTTTGCACTTGCCTCTTGTATTCAAGAATTCTCTCTCGTTCATTCTGCAAAGATTAATTTTAGTTAAAAGTTTATTCTAAAAATAAAAGGCATCTAGTTCCTACTATTTTATTAAGAGCATGATACATCTGGAGTTTATAGTAGGGAGAACTTACTTTAGCTCAAATGGGATAAGTCTTTGGCCTACAATGTAAAACTTAAATTTTAAAAAGAGCAGAAAAACATCTAACTAAGTATCTTTCCAGCTCTGCAAAGATGCAAAGTTTGCAAAATTTGCACAGCAGATTTTCATACAGATATTCAATGTGGTTAAAGTGGTGTTTAAAAAACACAGGCATAAATTGAAAGAATCTAACTAAATGAATGCTAACAAAAAAAGGGAAGAATTACACTTTCAAACCTGACTTGATCAATTTTACACCACTGACCAATTTTTCTCCATCTTGGGACTGTAGTGCTTAATTCATGATAAGAAAACAAGCTAAAAAAGCTGACTTCTATCCTTTCAAAGAGACTACAATTATTGAGTGACATGATGAATCATTTATCAAATGCATTTATCCTTTGAGGCAAAATCTATTCTACCACCTAAATAAATACAAATAAAATAAAAAGTAATAAAAAGGAATAAAAGTATTCCTTTTTTTTTTTTTTCATTTGTTAGCATGTCAGAAACTTGGGAATTTGTTGGACTCATTCCAGACTTAAAAATATAATGGTCTCAGGTTCATACAGTAGTGTACTTATACATTGCAGTGCACTTGGTTTTACATTTGGTATCTAAAGAGGGTAGCTGATTTCCCAGAAAAGCAGAACATAACCTGTCAGGCAAGTGTGACAGTACCTCCAGCTCTTTGATCTGCTCCAGTAAAGTCTGCAGTGACATGCTCTTATCACAGATGAACTTCTTTCTGATAGAGTCTTGTAAGTTTTTCAGGTAGCACTCTGTGGCTTGGGCCTCTTCAAAGAACTGTGAGAGAAAAGTTGTGAATTTGGCTGTGTGTAGCTCTTAAAAATGTCTGCTAAAAATTTATGGACTCCTTTAATAAGAAATCCCAGTTCACCTCCAGCACAATGGTAGAATTTGTAACATGGCAACAGTGTGCTATGCAAAATAAATATATCTTTGATGGGATTCACACTCTTTTTAAAAGTAGCGTGAATTCTCCACATCACTACTCACCTGAAAGTAAGCTGCATTCTCCTTCAGATGGACATCGATACATTTGGTGATCTGAAGAATCCAGCTCCACTGAGTTTGCAATGTATCCATGTAGGCCTAAGGAAAACAGTAATATACACAATTCAGGCCACCACATTGATCTCTCTCCCACACCTAGACGCAAGCAAAATCATCTATGCTCCACACAAATACAAATGAAAAATCTGCTAAAACAAATCCATGCACACCAGAACAGTGTAATTCATGAAAATGGTTTCACAACTTCTAAGCACCCACCTAACTGAAATGAGTTAAATACCTGCTTGTGAGAAACAAAGAGAAATCTGTTCATGACCTGAATTTGTTTGATCAACATAAAGCCCCAGGTGTGTTAACAAAAAGGGGTAAAATGTGCAAACAGTAGTGCAAATAAAGTATTTCAGCTGCAAATGGTCACTTTCTCCTTTCAGAGAACACCTCCAAACATGATATTTTATGCTGGTTGTTTTTAGATTCAAAGTACTCAAGCAGCCATAATATATATTCTTTAAAAAAACTACACACAATTTTCATTTCACTGCTGGAGCTTAAAAGAATCTTTCCTTCAAGAGAGAAACTGACTACAGGAGAAATAGGATTTTACAGAATATGGTAACAGTTAACCAAGTAAACACACTGAAAGGCAGAAAGGATTATTTTATTTTTTTTTCCTTTTAGCTTCTTCAGTTGCTTCAGAGTTCTTATGCACTCTTGAAACTGCAACAGCTACAGCATTTCTTAATAAAATTAAGTCTTCCAAATTGTTGCAGCCTTTTCAACTAAAAAGTAAGTGTACACCAAGCTATGAAAGCAAAAGTATCTTTGCTAAGCTGTAGAAAGGCACTATGAATTTCAGCTGCAGAAAGTATTTGCACCTGTATAAAACATAAACCCTCAACAAAGGGCGTGGCTTTTTTCAAAACATGCTTACTAAGACGGCAGAACAGCAATGACATGCCTTCCTACCATAAATTCTGCTGCACTGTAGTCAGCCCAAAGGAGATATAGCAATCTCAACACACTCAGGTAACTCCCTAAGCTTAGAATTAATTTTTACTTACATCTATCACCATGCAGTTGTTAATGGCCAGGTTTGTAGAGGAAGGTAGTAACATTTATTAGAGCAGCTCATACATCTGGGTAAAATGGACATGATTTTGGGCAGGAAAACCCTTCTTGAGCCCAAATGCAGCACTTTGTACATGAACTTTCACTGAGAACTTTTCCCATGTAGTAACTAAAGGAACAAGTGAAATCACACAAAGTCTAACTCACCTCGATTTTGTCTGAAGCAGGATGCTGATTGAGCACTAGCTGGTCACTTTCTTGTTTTAGCTTGTTGAGTTCTTTTTCTTTAACCTCCAGTTCACTCATACGTTTCTAAATAACCAAAACACAGCATTAAACAAACTCCAAAGGTACACTGCACAGGATGACTTGCTTAAAATTTCCCAGATAGTTGTGATAATGTAAAACTCTCGCCTCTAACATAATAAAGTGCTTCCATTAGATGTACCGAAGTTAATTATTAAGACAGCAGAATCAAAGAAGGTGCAATCATCTCAATTCCAGTCTCTAGGCTTGCTGTTTCAGCAAGCAAAACACACAAAGTTCCACCTTTCTTAAGAATGATGGAAGCAAAAATGACTGCATCTTGCAACATCCAGAACAACTGAACTAAAGAAATAGGCATCTCCATAATACTGTGAACTTTCATTCCTTTTTCAGTTTGGCAATCAGCACCAATTTTAGCTAAACAAACACATGCTCCACTTCCCTACACACCCACAGACAACAAGGAGCAGGGCAAACTACGTCCCACTGCGCACGCACTGTGCTGCTGGCAGAACCATCAGAGGAAGAGAGCATAGCTCTACTTACTGGTGACAGATAATCAGGGCCAAATACAGGGACCTCTGACTCCTGCATTGTCCCAACAGGGAGAATTAAAACTGCTTGATTTAAGCCCCCTTAGTTCGGCATGCCAGCACAATGACTGTGTGCACAAGCTGTAGGTGATTGCTGGCCTGTAGTGGACTATACCAAGAAGGCCACATTCCAAGGTCAAAATAAACTATGGTAACTCACTGAGTGGGAGCAAAATCCTCCAAAAAATGTCCTGTCCTGACTCAAAAGTCATTACTCAAAAGTTATTACATAGTACTTTATTGGAAACAGTTGATAAAAGCTCCCAGGAACTTCAAAAGAGTGAAGAAACACCCCGTGATGAGTCTCTCCCAAGAGAGGCTGCTCCTCCCTGACTATTCCAAGAGAGGGTCAATGGAAAGCACGGGGAGGTTGAGCTATCTTACAGAGAAGGACTCCTGCTTCCTGGCAATATCAGTATTCCTGTCACTCCAGTCATAGAGGAGCTCCTCTTCCTCACAGTCATTGATCCACATGATCTCTCTGCTGGTGGCCTGGATGAGGTTCTGGAATTGGCGAAGCTGATCCATTCTCTCAAAGGAATATTTCTGCAAGGAAGTACAGAAATGAGATGGTATAAACACATAAATGCCTGAGCTGGGTGGAGAAAGGGAAGCCAATAGCACAGCATGGTTTTTTGGTTGTTTTTGTTTTTAATAAAATACCAGTAAAACCCACATGTCTGTAAAACCTGTTGGCAATGAACAGCGGATGTGCCTGGGTTTATCGAACCATGAAACCTCTTGGCAAGGGACAGTGGACAACGTGTCAGGATTTATAGAACAATGGGAACCCAATGTCAGCAGCTTCTCACAGTTATTTCAAGCACATGTGTAGCAGACATGTAGGCAGGCAAGCAGAAAAAGAAAAAAAAATGCATGGAGGGGAGTACAAGAAATGTCTGAATATTTAACATCACTTTTACTTGCATTTGCTGCTCATTCTTGATGTTATAGCATCATCTTATGCACAGTTGATGCTTCATGAAAAAATTCTTTGTCTTCATATCAAAACACACATCCTGTTGCTTGAAATCAGGTTGCCAGGAATCTGATTCTGATCCCAAGTGTTTAATAAACCATTTGCACAGGATTCTCACTGTGTTTCAGATGAAGATCCACAGCAGGGAAGATGCACAGCCCTACACAGAATTTGGTTCTAGTCCCACCTTTGAGTAATTTTTTAAGCTTCATATACAGCCAAATTTCATCACTACATTTACTCTCATTAAGGAAGTAGGATTCTACTCTTCACCTGCTTAGTGACCAACTCCCTTCACCAGGTGCAAACTAGAAACTTCCTTGTGTGAATAAGTCAATTACACACCAGGCAATGAATTCATCTCAAGTCCATGACTCAAAAAGAATCTTTCAGAAACTACAAAGCATTTTCATTTTCATTATTTTAAATAATTCTATTCAGCATTTCAGTGCTGAATAGAATTATTTAAATGTGCCTCTGTCACTCTGTCAAAACCTGAAGTGTCCCTTGGCAATCATGCAGGTGTTAATAAGGCAAACAGGGTCTAAGAAATGACCACATCCCATGCTTACCAGCAGGCCTTCATATTCTTCCTCCAGCTGATGAACAGCAGCCTTCTCCCGCTGGAACAGAGACAGCAAATACTTAGTGAGCCTTTTACAAGTTGCCTATTTGCTGGTATTTCCTTTACAGTGTCAATATCATAATAATAAGGTGGTAACTTGCAAATGCCTGCAGTAGACATCTGTCAATAGAAGATTTGCTCCCCTGGATGACTCAGGAAGTATAAAGCCAAGGCTTGGAAAAACTTACTATGCTCAGGGATGCTTAGTATACAACCAAGTCTGCACATAATCTGTAATACCAAAACAGCACTCAAAACTGGACTTCTTTCTGCACCAAACTCTTAGATCAGTCCTAGAGCTAGCTTTGGAGATTATGAACTAGTATAAATTACGATGTGAGCAGACAGCTCCAGTCTTCATCCTCATTTCTATGGTTGAGAACCTGCCCAGTCTTGGAACTGGTATTCCACAGGGCTGACTATCACATTTCCTATTTGAAGCAGGAGGGAAAAGGGAGAAAAATCCCTTTCACTCCTCAGGTTCAGGTTGAGAGATCAGGGCTCCAGAACAGACTACCTCTTCTTTAGATTGAGCTCTCTCCTCCCAATTAGGAGAAAAGCTGAATGGAAATTAAAAAAGCTTTGTCTCTCCTATACCTAACTGCTGGGCTAATAGGAGAGGAAGTTAATACTGCATTTTCAGTCACTTCAGTAGTCCAGTCACAAAATTCAGAGATCAAAAGAAGTCTCAGAGGAAAAATAAAGAAAAGTAGTATCAACACTTAAGAAAAGCTTAAATCGAAGCACAGAATTTGGTCATTTTTCACAGAAAAAAACCTGATGCAAGGCTGCATCTGAGCACCCACCTGATTCTTTCACCTTCTTGTTTAATATACTGAGACAGCAAATGAGAATAATCATTCTTAGTCGTTTGTCTCACAAATAATATGGCAATATTTATTTGCCAGCCTTGGTGCACAACAAAAAGCTAAATAGCTACTAAATTTTTATTTTAAAATTCCGAGGAAAGAAAGGAAGCACAAAATTATCCAGGAATTAAGAGCTGAAAGTTGCCATCATGACACCAGTCTTTTCTGAAGAGAGGATGAACTTTTCAACATTCCTTTTCTGTAGTGGAACACCAGTAAGCCAATGCTGTATACCTAGACCAAGCAATGTGTAAGGAAGGACAGTAATTACCAGATCTGTTTTGACTTTGTCCAGATGCCAACGATAGTCTCCGATGGCATTGTGAGTTCTCCTGTGCTCAGCAATTTGTTGTTCAATGGATGCTGCCTCAAACCCCCACTTTACTTGCTCCATTTCAACCTAGGAACAAGAAACAGGACTGGTACTTTCATTTCCAACGTTACTGCCTAAATTGGAGCATAAAGGAATTGAACTGAAGGAAACAGACTATACGGTAGAGAGTAAAACTGAAATAAAGAGAAGTTCAGGATAGGGGGTTACAGATTCTTTAAATTGCCAGCAATTAAACTGTGTGAGAGGCTCCCAAAGCAGAAGAAAGGAAAAACAGGAAAAATATTTCAGTTGTTTATAGTTACACTAGATGAAGCACACTCAGTAGTGTATTTTCATCTGGTTTACTTTGGTCCAAACTGTTATTTTATGTTCTACAGTAAAATTACTTTCTTATCACTCTGAAAACAAACCATGACTTTATCAAACAATGCTATTCATGCAATTCATGTAAAAATGCCCAGTTAAGTTCTATAGCCCAGTACACCAGACTTCCATTTTCATTTTGCTCACGTAAACTTCAACAACCTCAGTTAAATGCAGTCACGCTAAAAAAAAACTCCAGAAGATAAAATTAAATTATTAGAAAGCGTGTTGTTTGTCTTGCATTTTGGCAACATTCATTGTAGGATGCCAAGTGAAAATGTCTAGAAACAGCCTTGAAAAACAGTAATACACCAGCTAATCACTAACCCAAAGACTGATTGCAGTTCCTTGTTTCATTGTTTTCAAATACTAAAAGCCACCTAACTTTAAACTCATCTCCCCAAACTCCAAATCCTCTTTTATGCTGCAAAGACACACTACAGCTCTGTCTGAATGCCTGTCTGTGTACATGCCCAGTAAAGAAACAGGTATCCTAATCTTGGGTTGGGACTGAATTTGGTAATTACCAGCCTGGAGTCAGATCTCTATGAGTCAACAGATGACAATAAAGCCAGAACTCAAGCGTAGGGGTTCAAAGGCAGTGCTGAAAATGATCCAAGACTCTAAACCATTTTTCATTCAGCCATTTAAGTTAGAGGACTTTGACCCTTCTCGTTATATTTAAACAGTCTAAAGAGACTGTAGCAACAGTGGCAATCGTGGCTGGCTGCCATGTGCAAACAAAGGCTGTTGGGATTTCACTGCACTTTCCCCAGTTCTGCACTGGAAATTTGACCAGCCCTCTCTACCACCTGATTCTCCTGCCAGCAAACCATCCAGACAAAAACCAGAAAAACAGCAAAGAACTGCAGCTGCTCAGAACTTTTTCCCACATCTCTCACCACATTACTAGGGGAAACATTATCTTAGTCTCAATGTGAGCAAGTAATGGGACACAGCAAGGCACAATGGAAAGAAGCAAGTGGCAAGTTCAAAATAAATTTTCCCAGTGAGGTAAGTGCTTACTGGCCCCACCTGAGCTTTGCTGTAGGGATGAAGGCGAAGAGAGAGAGCCTTTTACTTTCACAGGAGGTTTAGTGTGGGAACACAGCTATGAAGCGCTTGCTTATGCTCCCTGTGTTTAGCGAGGGGTGTCTGAGCAGGGCGTCACATGGTGTCTTTGCGAGGTGCAGCCTGTTCACCATCTTTCATCACTGGAAGCATGCCCAGAGTCTGTCCAACATCACTCCTCAAGCCATGGCAGCTCTGACAATCAGCCTCCTCTCCCACAGCATGTGTAGAGCAATAATGTTGGCTGTTACTGTCCAGGCACAATGCTTATACACAGTGCCACTCAAAGAGTGCATCTCCACTTCCCCTTCCTCCTCTAAAGCATGCCACAATGAAAGACTAGAGTATAAGTAGCACTCACTTAAAAATACTGCAACTCTACAAAGCCCTACCCTCCTCATTTGGTTTCCATAAGAACCACCTGGCAAATGCCATATGCAGATAATAATGATAGAATCGCAAAGCAACAACCTAATAAAAAGAGAATAAAAAAAAATGCAATTTCAATTTACAAGGATTCTGCAAAGTGTGACTTCAGCCACCTTGTTCCATCCTCCCTACCTGTCTCTCAGAAAAGGCTGTCCAACCAGAAATTCACAACTTTCACTTCAACACACAACTTTCACCTCAGCACAAAAACAGTGTCTATTTTCCACTCCAGGTTACATCAGAAACAGCTGTGAATTGGTAAATTTATTCTCAGAATGCAACAAACAGTAGCTTCAGCACTTCTGTATACATTTCACCACTGACTTCTGAAAGCCTAGTCCCGTGGCAATCAGCTCTACCTCTCTGTGATAAAGGCAGACTAGAGGGGGAGAACAGCTGCAAAACACTGGACAATGGTTATATCTGTGAAAATTGTCCTGTCTGTGTAAAGGGTTAAAATAAATATGAATCAAAGGAAATCTGTGCAAGGAAGGAAGGAGGGAAATATTGAGCACAATAATCTCTAACACAAATATGCCTTTTGTCATGTTAACACCTGTGTTTCATTTAGCTTTCAAATCTAACTTCCACACCTTTTCCTCTGCAAGAGAAGACCCCAATCCATGTTTGTATCTCAGTGAGAATTCACTATGTGTACAATACTGGGAGGGAAAAAAGGGAACTTGGAATAGCATGCAAGCACTCATGTGTACCTTTACTTTTCTACTGGCATTTAAAACATTACTACATATGAGGTGACGTTCAGAAACAACACCAACTTTTAGCATTGTCCCTGGGTTTTGCACAGACTTACCTTCTGCTGCCTCATCCAGCTTAAACATTCACTTGTGACACGTTTCGTGTACTCATCCCAGCCTGAGCCACTCTGAGAGGAGAAGCAGCCACCGCCTTTGGAGCTGGCCCTCCTGGCACGGGGAACACTGATGGCTTTGTACAGGGCACGCATTTGCTCCTGGAGCTGAAGCAGCCTGAAAGGGAAGGAAACACTTAGTGTCTGCGAGCAAAACACCCAGAAAACACACAAACAATGCAATTTATCTCTCCTACTGGACCACCAACTATTCAAAACTAAATAGCACAGACTGTGGAAAAAAATATACTGACTAAGATTTAATGGAGACAACTAAGGTGTGAATTTCTATCAGAAATATATTACTGCAAGACCCTTCTCCATGTTAGTGTGAACCAAACAGATTTAGTCCCACCTTACTGATTTCTATTACATCCTGCAACACCAGGGAAGGTGAGCACTTGAGGTACCACAAACTTTTATCAGTCACATTCCCGACCCCAACCCTTCCCTGACAATACCTTTTCTGATACATGTCACAGGGCTGGCCCATCTGCCTCATCTCTCTGATCAGCCCATCCAGGATGTCCATTTGGTCATTCGCCTGTGCAAAACAATCTTCCAGATCCCTGTTCCCTCTGAGTGGGACACCATCTCCATATTTCAATTCCTAATGAAAAAAAAAAAAAGAGAATGGGAGATTAAATTAAATATTAATCATCTATAAGCTTCCTTTGGTTGTCTTAAAAGAGATGTGAGGACAGGTTGGATTTTTTTCAGGAAGCATGATAAGTTTCAACTGCCATGTCTCTGACTGCCAGTTTTAACTTAGCTAGCAAAGGATCCACAGTCACTGGAAAGTCCTTATTAAAATAAAATACAGAAGAAAATTATTAAAATGGAGTATCAAACAAAACTTTCCATAAATGAAACATAAGTTATGTTTCCATAAAACATCTTAATGTTTATTTCAGTGGAGCCCAGGCTTCACATGGTGTGCTAACTTCTTAAGACATTATGCGTTTGTGTTTAGAAGATGAGAAGGAAACACTAGTAGGAGATGGTAGATACTGTTCCTGATTTTCCACAAGGTTCCCTGAGGTTCTAGACTTCCCCCTCCTGCAAAAACACGAGCAGTACCGTCTGCCTGGGTCCAGGTCCATGCTCCATCACATTTGCATCCCACCTTATCACCCAAAGTCTAGGCAAATTCTCCATGCATCCTCTCAGTGCAGTTGGACCAGCATGATCATGGTCTTTCAACCAGGAAGATCAAATCAGGCTCTTTGACCTCATCCCACACTGACACAGCCATGATGAGCAACACACAATGCAGCTGTGACCTGATTTTGCAAATAAAATATTATGGACCTCATTGCTCTGTCCCTTAGAAAGAAAAGAAAGAAACAAAGCAAGCAATGCATGTTGTGGCACCAAGCTGGAGCTAAACATCTCTTTCTTTCAGCTTCACTGGAATAATATTAATCCTGAACAAAAGGCAGTATTTATTCTGGCATTGATTTTTATATAAACACGCTCACACGTCCTGTATCTCTGAAAAGGAAATGAACTCCTAACCACAGAGTTCATTTCTGAAAGAATTTTCTGTCCACAGAGGGTCCAAAAGTGCACATTAAATCGCATCTACTGCCAGAACTGAGAAAGCATTTCACATCTCAGTGGCCTCAACAGCAGGATGCACTCACCACCCTGCACCTCCTCTGGCTTCAGCAGGAACAGAAGACACCCCATGTTCGCCAGGAATGAATTTGGGATCAGTGAGTAACCCTCCCCCAGGCACTCTGGCTTTGTACCAGAGTAGCATACTGCAGAGATTATCTGTATGTATTTGAGCTGAAACAGCCAGGAAGACTTTAGTCTAGTTTCATTTACCTCTTTAGAAATCATCTGGAAAAATGAAATAGCGGTAATGAAGGTATTTCCTAAGGTGGCTCAGGTCCTTGTGGCCCTGAAAATGATGATAATATCCTACAGAACACACTAAGAGAGTGTAAGTAGCCATTAGCAGCAGGTGTTAACACTGACAGTGGTCCTGATCTAAAACTGAAAAATAAGATCCAGTAGAATCCGTTTGAGGGTGGGTTTTGTGTTTGTTTTTTTTTTTTTTTTTTAAATCAAGAAGACCCCTTTTATTAACCAGATGGATTTCAGTCAGTTTTACTGAACAGAGTGCAGTGGGAAGGACACCTAAGAGGGATGCATGATATTCCACTCCCTGTTTCCTCACACAAACAGCTGAAAGGGATAAAGGAGATGAAGTAGCAGAGCCTGTGAGTCCAGATAACAACACAGAATATGTATGTAATATTCATAATCACTTTGGATAAGAAGAACGAGAAGCACTCACAGGCTGTACTATGAGCTCAGCTCGCGTCAGGCAATCCGAACAGTTTTGCAAAAGCTCCTGGATGGTGTTCTGGCGTCTGGACATGGTACAGGTCCCATTCTGGCTGTTGTGAGGGAGAAGAAGAAGATGATGTAAATACAGAGCAATTGCGTGTTTTGAAGAAATACAAGAAACACAAATTCAGAACAGTTAAGAGAAGTTACACGGAATAATCCACCTCGTACAGGTTCACAGAGACACACACACACATTAACTGCACTGTGAATTTTTAATGACAATTCCAAGATGACAGAGCCACTTCATAGTCCTGCAACAGCAGTCATGGACTGACTTTGCCACAGGATAGAGTAGAATGTGGAAATTGGCATGCCATAAAGGAGAAAGTTTTTCTTCCTCTTCAGGTATCTGTGGCTTTGATAGACAAAACTTTGGCATCATTACAGTGAGAATAAATTATTCACAATCTTTGTTAAAGTCAATACATTAGAGCATAGCCTTTGTGTGATGTAATTGTTCATGTTATCACACCAGCCATCAAATGTCAGGGCACACAAGGAAAGCAGGATCCTCAGCTAGGCAAACACTGGAGCACACAAGTCCACACAAGTGTAAGAAAGGCCTTTTATCAGCAGAAATGTAAAAAGCTAGTGCAGTGTCTTAGGAATTCATTGCAAGATACACAAGCTACTACAAAAACAGATGTAGGGCCTGGAGTCAGAGGACATGCTTTCTTACAAATACATAAAGTGTGAATTTGGAGTCTCCAAGTAAAACTCCTGAACTGAAAACACTAGTGGGGGAAAAAAACAAGGCAGGTAACGGGGTTATTATTGTTGTCTTACACATAATCTACAGCATCCATACTGCCAGAATGTTGCCTTTTCCAGCATTTAGGATTCAGCCATCAAAGTGAGCCATTGTAGCTGGATGGGGGTGAGGTGCTTCAAGTGAGGAGCCATTCCATGGAGATGGGATCAGACATCCCAAGCAAGCCCAGGCGGCTCCTAAACCCAAACACTTGAAACTAAAATAAACCACTAACAGACAGTAGGAGCTAAGGTGTTTCCAAGCCTTGCCTGGTTTTCTAACTCCTGTGCTCACAGTAGGTAACCTTTTCCATTACAAATCACTGAAAAGACAAACATTCCTTACAACAGTAATACCAACAAGAGTACCAGTGTGAACCTGTCCAACTCAGAACCAGCAAGTAATATGGATTCAATGGAAATCTTTCCACTGACTCAAACAGGTTCTGACCATCCTTCAAAAAAGGAATTGTGACAATGAAAAAGCAGAACTGTCCTTGGCAAAATCACTGGACTGGTGAGAAATACTCAATATTTTTAAGAGCCCTTCTGCAGTATGCGCTTTTGATGCGCCAGCAGCCTGCCGTTCCCCTATCAGCTCATCTGGAACGAATAGAAAAGGTTTGAGCAACTTTTCAGCAGCTTCCCCCATACCAGGGAACAGACCCTCAGAGGAGTAGAGGCAAAACTACAGAGTCACTAGGTGACATAAAACAAGCTGTATACATGCAGCCCCCGGCTTGTACTGTGACCCTTTGGCTGCACAAACGCTGCACCCCACTGTGCTATGCACCCCTGTGTATCTTGGAAACGGCTTAAAGAGAACAATTATGAAAAATAACATATGGGCCTGATTTTGTGCCAGGCTTTGTGTCAGCTTCCTTTTCTAAATCATTCCTTCTCCTTAGGCATCACTGCTGTGTTTAGATGTAGAAATATCTGACTGCATCTGAAATTTACATTTAATTACACCCACAATTATTCTCGTGAATGAAACATAATAAAGAAGAGAGAGGAACCTTCTGAGCAATTTTCTCTTTTTAGAACATTGGAAGAGTATTTTTTCTTGAATCAATTCTTCCATCATGTTCTGGCAGCTACAAATGCTGGGTATCCATTAAAGCCAAATGAAGTATAGATGGTGACCAGATTTATAGTGTAACCAGTCAGTCTATCTCCAATGGCTTCAGTTTAACTTTGCTGAACTCAAAGACATTACTCCACCATGACAAGAGGTCTAAACAATAGCTATTATAGTTAACACGGCAAGAAATTGTGAAGAAAAGCTGTTTTCAAATAAATCAAATTATTAATTTAAAATATAGAGAAGCAGAAATACGAGCATTTTGTGTACATTCTAATGATGTTTGAATGCCACATTTACAATTATTGCCTAAATAATTAAAAAATTTGAAAACCTTAAAATGGCTAAATTTAGATGAAGAAAACTGTTTCAAAAGCAGGAGCAGAGGCCTTGAAATGAGAGGCTTAAGTACACCCTATCTATGTCTTCAAACATAGTAACAACAAGTTACTTGTTTACAGTTCACAGGGACCTTCACAAGAAGAAAGCAGCACATATTTAAGGCTCGCCAGTCCAGCAGATAAAGATATAACCAAAATAATGGCAGAAGCTAGAGCTAAACAAATTGAAAAGAGAAATTTTATTAATGCTTCCTTTGTTGTTAAAAATCTAACCAGTTTTGTGAGTGAAAAATACAGAGATAAATCCTATGATAACGTTAAAAAGGTCATGGCCTGTTAGAGGCACTGGCTTTCAAATCTGTCAGAAGACCAAATAGAGCGACATGGGCTTACTGGGGCACAATCAGAAAAAGCAGATGCCAGAATAGGAGCTGATGTTTGATGGCATAGCTCCACCAAGCCAACAGGAATCAAGAACTTCAACTCTGAAGGGGATTTAGCTGTACAAACATGCCCAAGGGCATAAACCAATCTCTGAACTTTAAAAATAAAAATACTTAGTAAGACAATACCTCAACAGACATATACTGATGTTGATACATGGGATGGCACTAGCACAATCTCACAGGGACACATCTTCAATACTTTTCACCCATGTGACAGGAAAGTACTTCATCAGCAGTTTCAAAGTCCTTCAGTATTATCTACCTCTTAATGAAGCCAACAGGCCTTTAATGGGGATAAGCAGATAAAAGCAGAAACTCCAGATTAATAAGACAACCAACCTTGAGGCAGTAAGAAACAGACTGCCAAAGTAAAACCATACCAAACGCAGAAAACACTGACCAATGAGGCAAACCCTGAACACGCTGGACAGCATCATAGCATGGAGGCAAGAACAAAGCTGAACTTTTAAAGTAAAAACATGTAACCTACATGCTACATAAAAATGTATTTATGTCCCTTAGAAAAATGTAGGATAACAACAGATATCACAGACAACACAGATTAAGTGGATTACTTTGCATGGTATTTTGGCAGCATCTCTCTTGTTTTGTCTGATTTTGTTTACATGAAACTGAACAAATTTAGAGTAACATTTGGTCATTGTAACATCTACTGCTGCTATGACAATTTGATTTAACTCTGACAGCATCTAAACCTCCAACCTATGAATGGGATCCTGTTGTATCCAACACTGTAGGCACACCATACAGTGAAAATATAAACAGATTTTTCCTTTGTTTTACTGCACCCCTGCAGATGCAGTGTATGTTATCAACCATTCCAGCAGAAATGGGAAGAACTGGAGGCCGGTCTTTTAGCAGGACTCATAACAAAAGAGTGGAGGGTCCACTACTAATAAATATATACATTTGCAATAACCTGACTATTTGCTGCTTTGGTTTTGTAAACCCTGCAGAACAGTGCTGAGTGAAACAGACTGGACTGCTTCAGACCTTAACTATGTATTTGTCCCTACAATTCATTTTAGACCATGACACTTATTTGGAAGGCAACTCATGAATTTCAAAAAGATCCTACTATGTAGAGCTCTTTATTAAAATAACTTAATGGTCATTAACTATTAAAGGAACAAAGGAAAACAAAAGGGGATAGCGTCTTTATTTTAAAATTATGAAAACACTTCAAAACACAGATGAATTGCTTTTGTTTGGGATGTTGAAATGTAGGCCTGTTGCTCTCCACTGTCAGAAAGCCCTAGGAAAGGCATAGCATGTCCCTGTCGTCATTCTCTTCAGGAGCCACCCTTTTCAGTGCATGTCAAGGCAGAACACATTGCTTCTTTGCTATACTACACTACCCTCCTGCTCTTCCTGAGAAATGAGAGGACAGCCCAACCCCTGCTGCCACTGGGATTTGGGCAGGATAGCAGCTCAGGCAACACCTCCCTGCTGGAATACACTCCAACTGAGCTAAATCCAGCCATTACTTTAGTGATGAATCCTCAATGTCTGAACCAGGATTTGTGTTTAACTGCTGAGCAGTACCCATGGTCCTTACAAGACCCCCAGCTCTACTGAGACAAGAAAGAACTATTCCTGCTTTTCCTAGAAGGGATTGAGAAACACGCTCAAGGCCATATGATGAGTTATGAGATTAGATATAGACATGTCAGAGGTGCCCACGTCCCCAGAACAGCAGGGCTGAGTACTGCCGGCACCAACTTATTCAAGCAGTCAAATAATCATCCCAAGTGATGCATTTCGAATAAACCAAATAACTTCTCTAAACACTGAGCTTGCACCCCCACAGGCCCACTGTGGGAGCTGATGTCATCACTGCAGAACCCAAGGGGCACGGAAGCTACCTCCTGCTTTCCCATCTGCCTCCTGTTGCTGCAAAACCTGCACACCCCCAGCACAAACGCTGGACCGTGGGGGCTGCTCTGGTGTCTGTCTTTGCTACTGCACACCCAGAGGCTGCTGAGTTGTCCAGGGTGTGATCAGTGCCCAGAGAAGCAGGGCAAAGGAGACACAGAAACAGATCCAGCAACTCTGAGGGGCCTTCCCACAGCTTCACAGCTCCCTAAAGATTTGGGAGCACAAAGAGGTTGCTCTTGTCCGGAAGGTACTATTTAAAACAAATTAGAAAAATCCTTGTTAGATTTTCCAAGCCCTTCACAAAAGTTCTAGCTTTTTTAAAATTCAAATATTTCATTTTGAAATATTTTTTATCCATTCAAAAAATGGAGGAAGCTTTAAAAGAAAGTCTTTTAGCAGATCCAGAATATTGAATGATTCCCATAACTCAAAAGGAGCAAAAAAAAACCACCAGCGCTTCTTTTTCTTCACACTTCCCATCCCCCTCCACACAAACTTGTTTGAACAAGCAAAAGATTCATAAAGGGATTACCTGGTATGCCCAGGGTAGGCAAGTCAGAAGAAAAACCTGACCTGGAATCTGCATTCCCAGCACAGAGCCTGCACATACCACCGCCCATCCGCCACCACCTGCCAGCTGGGTGTGTGTGCGCTGCAAAACGCAACGGCATAAAGGTGGTGAATCACGACATCCATAAGAATATAACCAGGAATTAAAATGCTACAGTCCAGCTTTCCCTCTCCCGCCTCAAAGAAGGTGAATACAAACTGTCAAACCATCAAGACTTCTCCCCATGTGTCTCTGCTGCTCTAACTGGGACCTGTTTTGGCACACCACAGCCTCACCAAACCAGTCCCATCTGCCAAGGGATGCACATAGACTGGGGTTTCCTCAGTCCCTCTGCATCTGGCACAATCAGGCTCTAAATAGCATCAAAAATGTGCAAAAATCCAGTAGTCACAAGTGAATTACTGAATTATTAGGACCCCCGAGGTTTAGTGCCTTCGCAGCAGGCAGGGTTTCACGAGGGATCATGCCACACCTGTTCACAGAAAGTCCTCATGCTTTTTCCCACTGGAATGAATCACCAGGAGCAGCAGAACAGTTCCCAAACGCCGTACCTGCCCCATGCAGTCAGATCTGCTGCCTCTCCCACCTTCACCTCTGGGAGAGGGGAGCCTGGACCAGGGAAATACACCTCGGCTGGAGAGCAGCCGCTCCAAACGCAGCAAGCCCCCTTCTCCTGCCAGGGGCTTTCACAGCTGCTCGTCGCCACGGAACAGAGCCCTGGGAAAGGAACAGCCTGAGTCTCTTCCCACGGCCTGGCAGCGTCCCCACTTCGCTGCCCGCCCGAGCAGGGCAGGTATTCCGCAGCAATTCACACACATTCCTCCCTCGCCGTCTGAGAGGCTCAAAGGACAAGTTACCACGCCAGCTCTACCAGCACTCAGCTTAGCCAGGACTCTACAGATCCTTGCAAGACCGACGGGAAAGTCAAAAGTGTGGCTTTGAGTCGGTTTTCTCCACGTTTACTTTGTTTCTTGGTTCCTCAAAGTAGTGTCAGGGCAGGGGAGGTAATTCTCTAACTCCTTTTCTAACTTGAAGCACAGAAGTTACATGAATCCTTAAGCAGAACTGTGTAAATTAATTTTCCCTAATCTCAGCAATGACAAATAAAACTGCAAAAGTTTGCATTTTTTTTTTTTCTTTTCTCTCATGGTTTATCAGAATTTCTATCTCCATAGCAAAGACATTGATAAATATTTGACTGATGAATTGGCAGTTTAGCAGCGTGTGAGTCACTGTCAAGCTGAGTATCTGTACTCCGGGCCAAGCTCATCCTGAGTTCCCAAGCCAGAAGAAACCGGGAATGTTGTAAAAGCACCTTGCTGAGCCCTAAGGGCAGGGAGCGTCTCATATTGCTCTGTGAGTAATGTAATACTCAGCACAGACTTGTTCGGCAGAATACGCCCCAAAACTTACAAGACTAGACCCTAACTTGAATCCTGCTGCATTTGAAAACTTAGGGTAGAGTGATCTTCCCCATGGAAAAAAGAAGCCTCCATTTTCTGAGTTCAGTAGATGCCACTAAGCTTTGGCACTGAAAATGTCAGGCTGAATGCAATTAATAAAACTAGCTCCATAGATGACAGTCCTGATCCAAATAGCACAGCATGCAGAGCATTTAGTGGATTTTCTGCACACAAACATGTGCAAAATCAGGCAAAACTTCTTTTTTCATTAACTGACAATAAACCACTTGTTCTGAGACACATCTTAATTCATATCAGCACTGCTTAAAAAAAACCTATGCAACTCAATAAGGTGGGAAACACACATAGTCTGTTGCAAAAAAATAGTTAAAAGTCTTTAGTATGGTCAGATTTTTTCACATTAAAAAAGTACGTAAACACCTACTATTTTTTTTTATCTCAATAATGATTGTCATTAGTTCCACTCAGAAGTCTCACAATAAAGTGAATAGGAAGCTTCATTGCAACCTCCTTTGCAAGACATACCTTCCCAGAAAGGAGATATGAATATTATGTTATAAAAAGCAAATGGAAGAATGTTGATATAAGGTTGTTAACCTCTTGATCAGGTCTGTCCTTTCCATTCTTGCTACAGCATCACTGAATGCTACAGAAAGAAGAGCCCAACAAACTATAGACTGGCTTAAAACATGTAACTATAACCAAAGAATGCTAAATTAAAGGAAAGCATTTCTCCTCTAGTGAAAGTCAGGAGTGATATGGAAATCACCCTAGTGAATCCAAATAGAGCTGCATCAGTGTAAAGTGAGGAAAAAGAGCATGGCCAGGAAGTAACATGCACTGCCATTCATTTTTCATGGCTGTCTCCTGTAAATAGTAAAGGTATTTGCAATGAAGCACCACTAGCAAAACAAATCCTCACACAGGCAGCACAGCAATGGCATTTTGGAGTCCTAGTGTGTGCACTCCCCAATGCTACAGTACTGAATTGTTCTTATCATATAGCAATAAATAGATATTTTCATACTACTGTATTGGTAACTGGATGTGCTCTAGCTGCAATTCATTGTAACTAACTTATCTATGCACGCAACAAACCAAAAGTCAAACAAAGAACTAAAACTAAGAACTGGGCAAAGTAATAAACAAAAAGTCCGTAGAATGCAAGTTTTGTCATTCATTCAGTGGTCCTCTAGCAACTGGTCTGACATACCTAAGCAGAGCACACTGTGCTTTCTAGGATAGCCCTAATTTTCTACGGCCACTAATAGATCTGTTTGATATAAAAGCCTTTTCTCATCTGCTGTTTATTTATTATGTACATTTAATTCTCACCCCTCTGCAATCTAATTGTGTACTATACATAAATCTAGGCCTTAAATGCTAACACAAAATACATGACAGGGCTTCTGCATCAATTCCTGAGTCAGTGGCATCCATAATTAGACCAAATAGACATAACAGAGCCATTCCACACACAGAAACCAGTCATCACCAGCTGTGCTTTGCGATGGTGCTGTACCATGCACCAGCACTGCTTCCTTCAGTGACTGTAACTGTTGCCTGCTTTCAGTCCTGTGAACTCCCAGACAAGGAGGTAAATGGAGAAGTCTTCAATGTTTATTGCACTCTGCAGAAGGTCCTTGTCAGACTTGATGTGCACAGATTGCTGCATCCATGAGAACAGGCATTCCCCAAGCCAGGATTCACAAGCCTGGCACTCTGCCTACAAGATCTTGACTGTGCTCACAGCACCAGGGCAAGTGGAAAGTTAGAAAGGTAAGAGGTGAGGAGAGCAGACCGATGTTGCTTGTGATGTATCTCTGCCCCCTGCCACCAAATGTCAGGGATTGCTCTGTAAAAGATCACGGCTTAAACTCCAAGGCCGCACACAAACTAGAAACAAACTCAAAAACTAACAAGAGAACATTTCCCACTAGTTAAAATGGTTTTATAGCCCTAGCCATGCAACTAGTTGGGGAAGGCAGAGCCTGGGTGTATGGGGTATAAAGCAATTCGCTTCAGTTCAGCTTGTTTTGCGTCACTGAGCAGAGTGGGGGTTTATCAGCACGGAACTGCTGGGTCAACACAGCCGGCACAGACCCATTTACAGCCCTCGGTGCAAATGGGAATCGTGTTTTTTAGTCCTGCTACTCTCTTCAAGGAGAGTCAACACCAGCAGCGGTTTTTGAAAAGTGAGTTCTTCGCTTGCATTTAAAAGCCTTTTAGAAGTTAAGACGCCTCAGGGAGGAACAGGAAAAAGAAACTTTCGAGCTCGCACCTAGGGAATCCCACCGCGAGCGGGCTCACGGCAGCTGTCCGAAGGTGGCCCCGAGGGAGCGGGGCCGGGGGCCGGCTGGACCCGCACCTACCCGTATCCGTCGGAGGCGTAGTCCCCCCCGTAGGTCTTCTGGTAGTAGTAGGTCTTGTGGGTGTGAGTGGTGGTGCCGCCGCCGCCGCCGCCGCCGCCGCCGCCCCCCACGACATGGGAGCTCATCTCGTAGCGCAGGTCGGTGCCCGACTCTGCCCTGGCCATCCGGCCCAGGGTGTTGATGCGCGGGTGGGACCCGCCGTTGATGCTCATGGCAGCGGGGGAGCCGCCCGGGGCCACGCGGGGCGAGGGGCAAAGCGACCGGGACACCGAGCCGGACCCGACGGCAGGAAAGGCATTCACGGCCGGCAGCGCCCGCCGCGGTGCCGCCGCTCCCTCGCAGTCGGCCGAGGGCCGGGGAAGGGCCGGGAGCCGGGGATCGGGGCGGCCCGCAGGTGAGGGCAGGTGAGGGCAGGGCAGGAGCGCGCTGTGGAGCCGGGCGGGCGGCGAGGGCTGCTGGCGGCGGCGGCAAGAGCGGAGGTCCCGTCCCGTCCCCTCCCCGCCGGCAGAGGAAAGGCGAGGCCACACCTTTCCGTGGTGGTTTTAAGCGGCGCTCCTGGGCGTGGAGCCGCGCCTCGCCTGCGTCCTCCGCTCCTCCTCAGCGGCCGCCCCGGGTTCCTCCGCGGCCCTGGCCCCCCGCCCGCCGCCGTGTCGCTCCCCGGTGGCCGCCGGGCACCGCACGGCCTCTGTCACCGTCGCACCGGTGTTTCCACCACCTTTCCCGGTGCGTGTGCTGTCCTCGGGAGTCGCCAGCGGAGGCTGGAGCCCGCTGGAACCTTCCTCCCGACCTGTACAGTGTTTGCGGGCTGGCGCTTGCCTGGAGCTGCGGCCGAAGCCGCGGGGCGGGGGGCGGCTCGCCCGACGGCTGGGGAACATGGACGGGGCCAGCGTGCCCTGGGCACCAAACATCTTCGTGCCTCTCCGGAAAGAGCCCGGCACCTGAGCAAGGCAGCGCTGGCCAAATCGGCACCACTCCGTCGAGGATGGCTCTGGTCCGCTGGCAGCTGCCCTCTGCCCTGCGCATCACAGGGTGGCGATACACTTCGGGAAAACGACGTGCGTGTTTCATCAATTCCAAAATACACAGAGTCACACGTTCAGGAGGGCTTTGGGCACTCCAAGCCCAGTGCATTTATGAAACAGGGCTGGAACTTGTGCCTCAGTGCGTGAATGTTGGGCTAGTGCCATGCGCTGGCTACATTTGTGCCTGAGAAAGAATATACTCAGAAACAGGCATTTAAACTTGTCTTTTCTCCTCAGATTTTCTTGATTCCCGCCTTCTGGTGCTCTGAAAGTTGTGTTTAATTTTCAAATAGGCTGTATCTTAGGAGACAAGCTCATTTTAACACATTCATGCGTGTAGAGGGTGTCGGCAAAGGCAGTTTGCTGTAGGATGCCCAGAGGGGCCTTTGTTGCCAGCCGGTGACCATCGGATTAGTCTCAAGTGTCAACTGAGCACCGTATCCCATCTAGTCTCAGTGGCACTGCCTCAGCTGGTCTGGCCACTCGTCCATTTGTGGGAAAACAAAGATGGCCAGGTTTTTAGAAGCAGCAGCCACTCATGAATAACCGTGCCAGGCTTTTCTGAAGTGATCCTGAGGCTTTCACCCCGGCGTGTAGTACATGAGCCAGCCGTATCAGCCACCTGATGCTCTGCGACAGCACGCCTGCTGGAAGGTTTTTAAACTTGTGTGAGATTACAAGCAGCCCACACCATGCATAAATTCTTGGGCCTGTTTCTGTCTTTTCTGCACTCCTCGTTTCCCTGGCATTTCAAATCCAAGTGATAGGTCATGGGACAGTAAGTAACAACTAGGTAAACATAGCAAAGGACAAGACTTCCTAAACTATTCTAAAGAAAACCAAACAAGTGCAGTTCTCCACAGTGCCATTGAAACTGCTGGGACTCTGTGGGAGCACCATGGCACAGGTGACATGAGAATCTGCCCTGCTGCTGGAGGTGATGGGCGAAGTGCGGCGTAGAGGAGGCATAAGAGCTCCTCCAAGCAAACGTGGGCTTGCTTGCTCCTGAAGGGCATCCTGGTGGCACTGCCCGGAGCTGTAAAGAGCACTATGAAGAGGCAGAATGCAAGGTGGCTTATTATATGTGAAGTCATACAGTGACTTTTATATTGTAATATATATGCTGTATTATATGTAATGTGAATCATTACATATGAGTGCAAATATATATGTATGCAGACATACATATATATTTGTGTAAATATGTGGATTTGGGATGCTGTTTTGAATACAGATTACATCTGCACGATTGGATGGTTTGGCATTACATTTCAAAGCCATAAGGGAGCAGAATACAAAATAAGGATGAGTAAGAAAAACAAATATAGAGGCTTAATGCTGTAAAGAAGGAAGGAAAAAAGTAGAAAACAGATGTAGAATAGGTAGGAAATGCAGAATGAGGGAAACTTGAACTTTATGCTTTGATACTCCAGTTCAAACTTTTTGAAACATAAATACAGATCTCTGAATCAGTACCACCAATATACATAAAAGTCAGATTTTTGCATGGTGGTGTATCAAGCCAGGAATTTGTATTTAGACATACAAACATAAAGCTTTTTCTTTTTTGTTTTTTTTTTTTTCCCAGCAAGTCCCTTTGAAAGCTGTCCATTTATACTTATGCATATTTAGAGATCCAAAAGTATTACACTGATTTGAGGTTCTTGCTCAGTTTTAGCGCCACCTCCAATCAGCCTCACCCTTCAGCTTGGACTGGTGTGCCAGCTCAGTGAGACACACCATTATCTGTGATGGAGACAGAGTGTGTGAGATACACCCAGAGGCCTGGATGAGTCACTGCTACCCGGACAGGTAGAAAAAAGTCCTTAAATACTTAAATAATGACTGGGTTCTGGTGGTCCTAATTGCACAGTTAGCCCCACTGAAATGAGGACAAGAGGATAAGACTGAGATGATACTTTGAGCAGCACAGTTCTCCTATCTTGAATGTTTTAATACATAGAGAAAGTAAAGAAATAGATACAAATAATTAAATTTGCTGAAACAGTCAGTGTTTCTTGGGTGCTTACCCTAGCTGGACTCAGTTATCTTGAAGTCACATAGGTATTGCTTGAAATTCATCTAAATGCATGGAAATATCAGTGTAATAGCTGGATGATCTCACTTAAACCTTGCTCTGCTATTCCTAGAAAGGCCCAGTCCTGATATACCTAAGGCCACATCCTAAGTTCCTTGACTTTCTTTGGCATCAAGGAGTTTTTGAGTGCAAATGGCCAGTAAACTGCAAACTGCAGTCTCATAGTGTCCCTCCCCATGGCAGTGGGGATGTAAGTAGATGATCTATAGGGTCCCTTCCCACTCAAACCAAACCACAATTTTCCTCCCAAGGAAAACTACATGCAGGAGAGAATAAAATGTGGTAATTTGGTGTTTATAGCTCATCTCCTTTAGCAGAGTTCTGTCTCCTAAGGTAAGGCTCTATTAAAATTGCTTAGATCTTAGGAACCCCTCTTTAAACTAGTTAGTCTAAAGGAGATATAATATTCCCTACAGGCACCTGAACCCAAGCCAGAGCTAGTGTCCACACTGCAGCCCTGTCTCCTAATGTGCCTCCCTTAGAATTGCAGACACCATGAGGGTATTAGGAGACAGCAGTTCCAAAGAGGGAAAATGTCAGCAGCTGATGACTGCTTCACTAAACAGAGTTTTATTTAGAATATCTCTTTAATTTTAATGAAAGCCTCCTTTCCAACCCCAAATGGTAGACCCAAAACCCCTATTTTAGGGTTAGGGCTTAGGCTGCTGGATAGAGGGTCTTTACCCTGGACACTACCTGAACTGAATTTAACACGCTGTGTCGGTCCCTGTCTGTACCAGGGAAACCTCTGTATGTTACTTAAGAACTGAATTCCTGGGGGCACACTGAAATTCCCCTCAATGGCTTAATTCATTGCTTTTGGCAATAGTTGCCAGCCCCTCCTACTTCACGTGGCCTCCTCTGAGCTTATCTAATGGCATCCTCTCTTTAATGCTCTCCTTGCCTGGATAGGAACCAAATAAATTTAAAGTTGTTGAAATACATTGATAACCAGTGACATCTGGCATTCAAAGTACAAATCTGAGTATGACTTGATAACTGATTTCCATTATTGTAGCTTGCAAAAAAATCATCTCTGGCCTTCCAAACAGATCAAATCATCCAGATAAACCAGTATGTGACTCTTGTGTTCCTAACTCCCACGGTTTTAGGCAGTAAGGACAAGTTTTCACGTGCAAGCCACTAATCTGGCCCTGTGTCTTTGTAAGGTGCTTGATGTGCACCACTCCTCCTGTGCAGGGGCTGCCTGGGAAGAGGCAGCTTGGACTGAGTGGCAGCATTCTCAAAGTCCATGTTTGTGATGACGTGAAAGCCAGTCCTGGGAATTTCAACATCCTTCCTTTGCTCAGGCAGAATTCTTCCCAGAAAACTGACAGTTAACACTCCACAGTCTGAGCTGTTCCATGCATGTGAAGCGAGGCTGGTGCCAGTAGGAAGACCTCTGAGCAACAGTAGACGTGGTCCAAAATGTCATTAATAACAAACTGAGAGGGGTCAGACAACTTACTCAGCTGTATCCCTGTCACGGGGAAGATACATCTTAAATACACTCAAATAGTGTCTAATTATGATTTAAAGGGCCCTGCAGCAAAATTCACTTTAAAATGTAGATATGCCCCAGTGAATGTTTGAGAGTTTTTGGAGGGCAGGGTACGACTGATACAGTGTGCTCACTGTGAGCTTGTGTCCAGCCAAGTCCAGGACTGCCTGCTGAGAGCTGTCATTTCCAGGTCCCTGAACAGCCTCTGTGCTCCTTTCAGACAATCCCTGGAATATTACCATCTCAAGTCTCTGGCAGGGTTAAAAAAAAAAAAAAAAAGCCTTTGAATTAATCAAGAGGAATGAAGCTTAGGACTGCACAATTCCTTCTATACCATGCAAAAGTAGAGGGTGTGGTAAGGGATGTGTCAGTCTTGTCAAACCTGACTGACTACTCAGACAAAAAGTTTCAGGATGCCTCACTCTTCAGCTTCAGTTGGAGGAGACCAGCATGGGACATTGTTTTCCCAGCATGGTCCTACCATGACCCACAGAGCATGCACACACTATTTCTACACAGCTCTTGATTTCACGTTGCTGCAAGTAGAGCACTCAAGCAGTGACTGCACAAGGTCAAATATTTAATATTACATTATTATGGTTCCTTTAAAGTCTCACTTCACCATTCTGTTTCTTTCACCAACACCTGGTGATATTTGCTAGAGCTTGAGAAGTTAACATATCTCAAGATACTTAATAGTGCTGAGAGCAATACAAGGCTATTTCTGACTAATTATTCTTTAGTAGTTGGGCAGCAATCTTTTCAGTCTCATACCATGCACGCAAAATGCATTCATTTACGAAGATTAATTATTTTTTAAAAATATGAACTTTTGTCAAGGTGCATCTGCTCCTCATTATTCAGACATTTTGATAATTGTTGTTAGATACCACAGAGCTGTTCAACCACACACAGCAAAAGGTGAGAAGTAGGACAGTAGAAGCTCTCAAGGGATCTTGACACTTGCTTCACACTGAGGCTGCTCTAATTTACACCCAGGTGTCTTCAAGCCCAAGGGGATAAGGAGCACCATGATTTTATTGACACCCATCCCTTTCTTCTGCTTGTGTCCTCATTCTTTGAAATGAAAGTGAAGGATCAAATGGGAGCCTCTACAGCTGCCCTGTAGACACCCAGAGTTCCCCCTCATTAGAGTGAATCTTCCATCAGCAAAGTTGCACATTGTAACAGATGTTTGTCATCCCACATCTCAAATAACTGGGTTATGGCACTGGCCTGAGGCACTGATAGCCTTATTAAAATGTAACCACCATAATTTAAAATACCTTTTAAGAGGGAATACCAGATCAGAGCAGCTATAAAGGTTCCAAGCATCTTTAGCAACTTAATGGAGGAGGGAAGGGTAAAACTTCATGAAAAGGTTTTCATGTACAACTCCCCTATGCTGAACTTTTATAGTACATCCAAGACTGTGGAGGATAATGGAGAATTGGATCTAATATATATAAAGGAATATAACTTTGCACTAGTTTTTGCAAGCAGACCTGTCATTTCATGTTCAATTTGTAGGTCATACCACAACTACTTTGATAACAACCAAGGAAAGTAAAAATTCAGTTCTTTACTGTGCCAGAAACTCTGCTTCTCACAGCTGAGGAGTGGAGGTGTCATCCTTAAAGGAATATTTTGTTCTCCAAAACCCTGAGGCTACGGAGGGCAATTTATGTTCTGGTAGAATTGGAAACCTCCTTACCAAGATACCTGCTGTACAAATTCCAGATGTTATCGCAGTGTTGTGTGCTCCAGTTGTGCGTGCTTGTACACCCAGCCAGCAAGAGCTCACCACACCAAAGGAACCTTGCACTACTTGGCAAAGGCAGCTTTAAGAATTGATGGGTGCAGAAAAAACCTTTCCAAATAAATAAAACTTGACTTCAGAAAGTTTCCTAAGAGTCCTTTTTATTCTCATCATTCAACAGGGGATTTTATTACTATCAAGTTTGTATTACCAGCGAGGAAAGAAAGGAAAAAAGAGGCAGCCTTCTCTCACGCATGTCCCTTAACTCTCTAATGACAAATTCAGAAGTGAGAAGTTGAAGTCAGCCTCTTTCCTCCCTCCAGCTGAGTCATGTTGATCAGAAATGGGATCTCTTTTATTCCAGTTGTATTTTCCTCCATTATAAAGGCACAACCATTGCTAGAACTCATTTAAACCTCAAGCAGTTGTCATCAGAGGGACCAGAATACTACAAGGCAGCCACTGGGGATCATGAAACATCTGTGATTTCTGCAGCTTTCAAGATGTGGCAATGTAAATGTGGAAGTGTTCTCCAGTCTAGACCAAATTCCAGTGCTACCTAAGATTCTCTCAGACTTGTAATATTCTCCTCCTTCTCCTCCTCCTCACTTATCGCTGTAGTTCTGCTGCTCAGCATTCTGGAGCTGCTGTGCTTTGCTTCTTCCCCCCAAACACCTACACGAGCCCTGTAGTTCAAATAGCAGAATCAATTGCATTTAATTTTCTGCCTTCTCATTCTCTGCTCCATGTAATTATAAAAGTCTGATAAAGAGACCAGAAAATTAAAGTCCTAATATGATGAGATGCTAAAGAAGCTACTTTGCATCAGTGTTTTCTTCCCAGTTCTCCATCTGATTTGGATGTGTTGGGTATCTACAATATCTTCTCTATGTAAGTAGGTCTGAGTAAGATACATAGGAAATAAAATTACTGTTTAATTTCCTCTTTTTCTGTTTAGCTCCACTTTTCTGCTAGGGTGATTTAGCTCCCTTTAGGAAACATCAGCTGTCTCCATAAAAATACTCATTTTTTGCATGATTAGCAGCACAAGAAGCAGCAAGGCTGATAACTATGTTGAGTTTGCATGGCCTGGTTTTGGTAGCAGATGGACTGCAGGGGTGACTTCTACAAGAAACTGCCAGAAGTTTCTCCAGAACCAGTGCCAGAAAGCTCCGGGACAGACCCATCACTGGCCAAGGCCAGGATCAGGAGTGATCATAACACCTCTGTGATAACATATTTAAGGAGGAAAAATTTATTGCAGAAGTAATTTGCAGCCAGAGAAGAGCAGAGTCAGAATATGTGAGAGGAACAGCCATACAGACACCAAGATCAGTGTAGAAGGAGAAGGAGGAGGATGTGTTCCAGGAGCTGAAATTCCCCTGCAGCCTGTGGTGCAGACCATGGTGAGGCAGCTGTGCCCCTGCATGGAGGACCAGGGGGATGCAGAGATCCACCTGCAGCTCATGCAGGAGCCCACACTAGAACAGGTGGATGCCCGTGAACCTGTGGGAAGTCCCCTGGAGCAGACTCCTCTTTCCACCTGTAGACCTGTAGAAAGAGGAGCCTACACTGGTGCAGGTCTCCTGGAAGGACTTGTGACGCCATAGGGGACCCATGCTGGAGCAGGCTGTGCCTGAAGGACTGACTACACCCTGTGGAAAGGTGACCCCTGTGGGAACACTTTGTAGAGAGCTGTTACCATGAGATGGACTCACACTGGAGAAGTTCATGGAGAACTGTTTCCTCTAGGAGGACACCAAGCTGGAGCAGGGGAAGCTGCTCACTGAGCAGCAGCAGGAACATCCTGTGATGCCCTGACCATAAACCCCATTCTCTGTCTCCCTGTGCCACCATGGCAGAAGAGGTAGAAATGGGAAGGAGGGAAGGATGGGGGAAGGTGTTTTGAAGATTTATGTTACTTCTCATTATCCTACTTTGATTTTGTTGGTAATAAATTCAATTAATATCCCCAAGCTGAATCTGTTTTGCCCATGATAGTATTCAGTGAGTCATCTCTCTCCTGGTCCTTATCTCAACTCATGACCTTTCGTTCTGTTTTCTCTCTCCTGTCCACTTGTGGAGGGTAGTGGTAGAATGGCTTTGGTGGGTGCCTGGCATCCAGCCAGAATCAACCCTCTGTATACAACACAACTTTTATGGGAAACAAGGAAGAAAAATTATTACTTTGTGTTAACTTTCTTGGCATAGCTCAGAGCACCTATGCTGGCACAGAGGGGTCAACAGTTTTAATTTCTTTTCTGCATGGATTCCTAGGAAATTACCTCCAAATGGCATTGTAGGAATCCAGATCAGCTCACTGTATGATGATGCCTCCTATGCCATTTGCATAGGTCTCAGTGACAAAAGTGTGCTCAGGTAGGGTTTAAAATGCCTGTGAACAGATACTATAAAACCACTCAATATGAAAGACTATGTAATGCACTGTATACATATATAATATATACTATATATACTATGCCATATATATATATAGTGTATATATATGCACTATACTATTATATAATATATACACTGTATACATAATATAATATATACTGTATATATTTCCTTCAATATAAGCAGAAACTTGACTTGCCCATGCCACTCTGTTAAATGTAGTATGAGTTTCAATTAAGAACAAGTGCAGAAGTCCAGTCCTGCCAGTTGCATGACTGGTATGGCCTCACCTCCAGAACAGACTCTAGCCACATCCTTGAAAAAAGTTTTGTCTGCAAGAAAGCAATAAAATAATAATTATGAACTAGACTGCGCTTTCTTGTGCTCCTGTAGCTAATGCACCTTGTTGATGCAGACAAGAACGAGAGGAAGCACAACCTGGCTCTCCTGGGAGAGGTGGGAGCACTCAGGGCTTCCTGTGAGCTGGGCAATGGGCACATGGAAAGTGTTTTGAGAGAGACACTGTGCCCAAGGAGACCTCCTATGCCGTGGTGCTGGGCAGGAGGAGGAAGGGACTTTCATGTGTATTGGACATATTTGGCTGTGGAGTTTTGCCTGCAGAGCTCAACAGAGGCCTGTACTTCTGCAAGGAGCACCTTCACCCTAGTTGCAGGACCTCACATTTGTCCTTGTCAAATGTTATGAGGTTCCTGTTGGTCCCTTCCTCCAGCTGCTCAGGTCTTTGAGTCTGAGGTCCTGACATGTGTTAGTTGCTCTCCTTTGGTGAGTTTGGTGTCAGCTGCAGGCTTGGTGAGGGTGCACACTGTCTCCACTTTCACATCACTGACAAAGATATTAAATTGTCTGAATAGATCCCTGAGGAATTCTGCTTATAAAAGCCTCCAGGTAGAATATGAACCCTTTAAGCTCAAGAAACTAGGCAGTTTTTCACCCACCTACTTATCCACCTGTTCAGACCAGAATGCTCCAACCTAGATACCAGGGTTCTCTAGGAAATCATGCCTAACATTAAGTTAAACTCAGAGCAGATAACAACCACTCTTCTTCCCTTATCACACAGAGCAATCAGTTTTGTCAAGCAGGGGAAATTCCCAGTCAATATTAGGGAAAATAAATTTACCATGAGGGTAAACACTGGAGCTGGTGCCCAGGGAGGCTGTGGTGTCTCCACCCTGGAGATAACTCAAAATCCAGCCGGGCAAGACCCTGAGCAACCTGCTTTACCTGGAACTACTTTGTGGAGGGGTGGGATGAGAGACCTCTAGAGGTCCTGCAAAGCCTGTGTGATCTGATGATCCAGCCTTGGTAAATCCATCTTGACTATTCCAAAACAACACCTCATTCAAGTAACAAAGCTTTTGCATTCACCACCATCCCTCAAAAAGGTTTGCTAGCAGCCTGAGAGCACCAATCTGCCCTGGAATGTCCTCGTTCCAAAGGTTATAAATCACCTTCTTTGTCATTCAGTAGCATACACCCAAATTCTGCCAGATTCAGTAGAGACCCTGATACTTCTGCCTTTTGGGTGGATAAAGACAAGGTTTTCCTAGCCTTCCTTTCATTTTACTTTTAAATTTATTTCTTGCTGCTGGATGATAGCAGCCAGGAGAAGGTGGAGCTGTCAGCATTGTTTTTATGATGGAAGAATAAGGGACATAGATGTGTCCAAGTGTCCAAGTGTTAGTGATATTCACATTCAAGCATGCTAAAACATTAGAGCTGGTCATAATTTTGCCAGTAACAATAGTGATGAAATACTTTCCAAAAATCTCCCCTGTATTTTGGCATCTCTG
Source organism: Poecile atricapillus (assembly GCF_030490865.1). Classification (NCBI taxonomy): domain Eukaryota; kingdom Metazoa; phylum Chordata; class Aves; order Passeriformes; family Paridae; genus Poecile; species Poecile atricapillus. The sequence continues at coordinate 66,410,071 of NC_081250.1, forward strand.
GGAGGTGCCAAATGAGCCAAAAAACTAATGAGATGAGACAACATAACAGCTGTGCTAACATTAGAAATATAACAAGCAGAAAACAATGCAAAATTATTATGAGTAAATGGCAAACAAGCTGATTTACAGCCAAAGATTAATGTTCATTGCTTACAACAATATGTTGTAAAACCATTAGACATCATCCTTAGGACACATCTACACTGTCATTGCGGTTTGCTCCCTCTTTCACTCCTGGGCCCCTGATTGTCCATACCACTTATATGCTGGTTTGCCCCCAGGCTTCTTCATTGAGAAAATCAACTCTCTCCCTCCCAGAGGGCACAAAATTCCCAGCTGTCAGCTCCAAGGACACAAGATGCTCCACTGCCTAGGTCAGACTTTTCTTCCCAAGGTGGTCAGGGTTTCTTTCCTGAGCAGACCACGGGTTGTGAAGGCTTGCTCATAGTCTCTTGTCATACTGAGATATGAATTTTGCTGTGTTGCTTCATCTGGAGCAGATGAACAGCTTTCTGCAGGGATACTGGAAGGCTGCTCCAGGGGAAACTGTGGCTACAGTCCTTCAGTGAAATAGTCCACATGGATTTAGCAACAGTCCATCCCCATTAACATCAGTTAGGATTTTGTGTACTCTGGCTGGCTCTGTTTGGTTAAACTTGCTCTGAGCCAATTTTCTAGTAAAAAACCACCCTGTTTCCTCTAGAATCATCATGCTACTAGTAATGAGAGGGATCACCCCTGTAGTAGCAGCAGGAGTTTTCCTTAAAACCGTTTCAGATTTCAAACAAGCATTTCAGATTTCTGTCACAAAACCTGATTTCCTGTATGTTTGCAGAACATACATCCTTCATGCACGTTATCCTCCTTGGCATCATGCCCATGAGAGATTTTGTGATTCTGTGAGAGGTCTGTGGGATGCCCTGGTTTAAGATAATATCTATCTGTATATATATATACAGTACTGCATGCAGAGCTACTTTTAAATAAACACACAAAAAGTCAGACCTAGAGGTCCCCAGGATTTTCATGTTCTGCTTTGCTATAATTTCCCTTCTAGTTTCACATGTCCTCAAGAAAATCAGGTTTTGCCTATCAGATTGACTGATGGGTATATTCTATATGCACTACCATGTATTTCATGCATAACAAGAATAAAAACATCCTTCTCCAGAAGAGTGACTGCATTCATTCATTCATTCATCTGCATTTCCTTCCCTTTAATCCCTTTTTTCTGCAGACTTTGATGAGCTGAAAACCGTGTGCAAAATTTACACCAACATACTGAAAAATCCACTGCTGTGTGCCCTTGTTTTTGATGGGAATAGCCCATCAGGGTGCTTGTTCTAACAAGCGCGATACAATTTTTGCAGCAGCAAACAAGTTTTTATCTTGCATGCAGAACTTATTCAGAAGGTATTACTTCTGCTGGGACTAGAGGCAGGAATGAGTCACATCTCCTTAATACGCATGAAGTGCCCTGCCCCAAGGAGTGCCTCTGTTTTCCTCCCTTCCCTGTCTCGCGCACTCTCTCTCAAGCCTTAATTGTCTTGAGTTATAACGCTTTTGAGAAATCACTCTTAAAATTATGACTCCTGTTAAAGTTAATTAGACACGAACCCCAGCCAGGAGAGCAGGCATAGTTTCATAATTGTTATTCTAGCTGAAACCAGGAGGATTCCCTGACCACAGGAAGTTCAAAGGACCAGCAGCAAAAGGAGGAGATAACCTCTGTTTCCAGAGAACACCGACTTCACTTGGGATGCCAGCGGGTTTATGACAGGAGCTTTGCCCTAATTACTGTTTGGGGTGGAGCCTCTCACAATGATAAACAATAGGATTTCTACAGGGCTGAAGTTTGTAACAGCACCACATATTTAGGCATAGGTGTGTTATAGCAACACGCATTCGGTGCATTTTAGAGCCTTCTCTCCTTGGAGCTGGGTATCGCCCTAAAAGAGGAGTTGTTGCCCCATGTGACCCATTTGGGGAAAAACATATGCTTCACTGAGGCCACATTATTTTAACAAACAAAATGTAGTCAATTTTACAAATTTACAAAACCAGAAGACATTTGAATCTGTGACATTTAAAAGTGAAAGGGAACTTCATATATTTATCAATATAAAAATAAAGTCAAAGCAAACTAATAACCTAAACCTGCTAGAGGATAACAATAATTGCAAGACTGTACTCAGAAACACCCTGCAGCAGAATTCCCATTGACTTTATTGACTAAATTCTCACCCCACAGATTTTTCTTAAGCTGCTTCCACACATAAAATTAATTTCAAAGTCCTTTCAAAGACGAATAATGTTCTTATTTTTTGAGCATTAATGGTGTATTTAATGATTTAGAAACATGCACAGCAGAGCCTTTGCCCGGAGGTCACCACAGTCTAGGTAAAATAAAGCTAGAACAGACTCAGAACAGCATAACAGCTACCTAATATAAACATTGATCATATATGCAGACTTACAAATATGGAGATGGATGGAGAAACATTTCGGATGCCGCTGTTTAAAGGGTTCATGCATATACAGAAGGTTTTGGAAAAAAGAGGGGAAGGTCATATGACTCAGTGTCAGGATAAAAGCCAGTTTTGTTAGAAGGCACCAAGCTAGGCTCTGTAAACACATGTGGTCTAGTATGGTCTATGGTCTGGGGGGAATCTGGAGCAGCCTGAGAGCAAGATAAGAGAGGAATGTGTGAGCAGATACAGAGCCAGGGGTCAGGAAGGGCATCACTTGTGAAAGCGAGAGGCTCCAACTCAGTGCAGAGAGACAGGAAAACCTGGAGAGGGGGGTGTGAGGGGGAAGCATGGCAGGAGGGAAGGTTGACTTCAGCAATAGATGCGCTTAGGATAATCCATGATGTGAAGCAAGGATTTACAAAAATACCATTTTGGTTTTTTCCTGCAAGTTTTAAACACTGATGATTTCTGTTTGAAGAATACATTTTGTCATTTTTTAAGGGATTCAAGGAAACATGTCTGTGTACAAGTTACAGATCTTACCTCTCCAGACCTATTGACATTGTCTTTCCCTGTAACACCTGCAAAGAAGAGGGCTGGTCACTTCTTGAAGAAAGAGTGATGTATTTCTGCAGACAATATACATATTTTCTGTGAATGTTATAATTTTTTTAACAGAGGTCAACTTGGTCCTGTATTAAGGATTTACTTTAGTAAAATCGGTACAGTGTGAGCTTTGGCAGCAAAACCTTGTAAGGCAACGTGGAGATTCAGGAGCAATGCAGGCATGGATAGACACGGCTCAAAGTGGACTTTATTGCTGCTTGAAACCCAGCAGGTTTACAGAGACCCACGATCCCATGGCTCCCACAGCCTGCAAAAATGCAGCTTGTGCCTCCAGCACAAGAGAATGGGGAAATTCATCCAGCTGTGGACTGCCAGCCCTGCAACTGCAGGAATCTCAGTCTGCTTCAGGTAAAGGGTATTTTTTCCACACCTTCTTCTCATCTGTGAATGCACTCAGATACCATCAGAAGGCCAGCAAAGCACTGCCTTGCAGGAACACAGGAAACACAATAAACAGATGGATATGCCAGCATGAGATGGCTGAAAGAGATGCAGCAGAGACCATTTTCTAAGTATGCTCCATCCTGCATACAGCCATAGCTTAAAACAGTGGGCTACTTTTCACAGAGATTAAATTTTAAATCCAGAAGGAACCAGTTTGATAATATAATTGGTCCCTGGCACAGGGCAAACTGTGCAATCTCACCTTGTAAATCTAATCTTTTATCAAACCTACATTTTGTGGCTGAGTTAAAGCATAACTTTTGGAAAGATAGGCAATTCCGCTTTTACTTCGGATAACTGTATGTTGGGTGGTTAACGACTTCAAAAGGGAAAGATCATCTTTAAAGGATCATTTTGGATCACAGGTCTATGGAGATGACAGTTTGACTTCCCCTTATCCCTGGATTAGCAAATAGTGCGACAGCACTTGAGTCCTGCCCTGCTATGGGAGAATTGGCACCTTGTATGGGACCAGCTAGGAAAGCTGGGAAAGGTGGGAAAGAAAGAGACATGACAAAGGGATACTGAGGTGGAAATCTTGTCTATATTTCCAGCCACATTACTTGATCTGACAAAATATTTTTAATCGAAAAAACAAAGCTTTTTTCTCTTTTACCCTTAAATCATCCCAGCTACCACAGTTCTACTACTGCATCTTGCATTTGGCCTCAGAAAAATAGCATAATCAGAAAAATACCTTTCAACAAAAGAGAAAACCACAGTAAAATAACAAAGCACATTACACCCCTATTATGTGGCTCACAGCCGGGTAGGATGGTCTCAAGATCTGTTATTAAGCAGAAATAATAAATGTTTCATCCTACAGATGCAAAATGGTGGACTCAAACAAACAGAGCAAGCACTCATGCGCATGCTGTCCATCTCCTGACTCACACGTGCAACACTGGAATGTGTTACTTTCACAAAATATGCCTTTTATCTTGCTGCAGCTAACAGCAGATCTGTGGTTAGGAATTTTTCAGGCATGCTTCATTCAAGTGGTGCTGCCTCAACAGAGAGCTGCTGTGCCTTTCCCCTCCCCTCGCAATCCCGCCAGGCGGCATATCCTGAGGGAGGCCTGGCACACTGGAAAACTTTCTCTTGCCAAACTCACCTCCTGAAAAGAAAAGTGGTAATAACACGGGGCATGGCCAAAACTGAGAAATCCTTGCAGTGGTCCTCTTGTGGCATGATCCCTTTGCCTCCAGGAGCTCTGACTGAAACAAGCAGGATTGGTTTGGCATAAGAAAAGGAAATTAATTTCATCCTGTGAAATAGCACCCCATGCTTATGGTGCCTTGGAGGACTTAGCAGAAGATTAAGTGTTGTCTGACACCAGCTAGGAATTCTTGTATCTAAATCTCTTGACTTAGACTAAGAAATATAAGTGTCCATCCACATTGCAGGCAGAATTTTTAGTTCTTCCACTTATGCGCAGTAGGACCAAGATCTCCTGAGGTGCAAAAGAACAGCAGACTAATTTTAGTGACTGGCAAATAAGTTCAGTTTGTACAAACATGATGCCTGGAGAAATATTTGATCTATGATGAAATAGGTTTATTTCTAATGTAGAAGGCTTTGGCACAGAAACTCCTTTTTGGATGATGGAGTTGCTATATTTATAAACTGCAATCTCATCAAGACAATTACCTTTTTTTCACAGCATGTTCCATTCATGGCCCCTTCTGTTATATCTGTTGTCTTTACACATGTCCTAAAGAATTGGGAAATACAGGCAGGTTTCCACCCCCCAATATATGAAATGAAATTATCACAGTCCTCAGTTAGCTTGTTTGAATTCCAGCTAATTAAAAGGCATGAGAAGAGGGTAGGGATCTGGTCCTCTGCCCCCTCTTGCATTACCTGGGAGAGCTGAGGCCCCTGCCCTGCTCCCCAGGCTCCTGCAACTTGCTTGGGAGGTCCAAGAAGGATAGTGGTCTCTCGCTGCAACTTGTGATACTCGATGCTAATCTGAAAATCACCAGATTAGAGGAACGTTTGATTCCACACACTGAGCCAAACACATCTTGCATTTAAATCTGTTGATATCAGTAGCTGTGCACAAGGGATGGATTTACTGCACTGCAGCTAACCACTGAATAGCAGAAATTGCTGGTTTCAAATATGTGTGGGTTTATCTCCTTTATGTCTATACTGTCCTGGCCCTGCTGGCCTTGGCCCGCCTCCCTTCTTCATGTGATTGCACATCATCCCCATGTGGAATAGCCAGGCTAGGAAAGTACTTCAGTGTGGAAGGTAGAAAGCTTGGGTGAGCACATTCAATGGGGAAAGAAGCATAGAGGCTTCAAATTTTGCCCAGACTTTCTGTTCATCTAGTTCCAGCTCTCTTCCTCCAGCAGTGATCCTCAAAAAGAAACATTGCTCATGAAAAATAAGTTTGGATAATGCTATGATGAATATGATTGCAACAGTGCTAAGAATCATGTGTTTTTTCAAGAGAACAGAAGGAATACTTTTCCTTTTCTCCTCTCTATTAAAGAGAAGTGATCTGAAACTGTCCATGGTCTAGAAATACATCTTTTGAAAGGAATCTTGCAGATCCTCTGGTAGGTGATATTTGAGAACCTACATTGTAAGCTTGCAAAGAATAGAAAAACAGGTTACACATGCAAGTTTTCGTGTATTCCAACCCTTTACCTTAAAGCACAGGCTGTTCACAGGTATTCCCATCACATTTAGTTGTGAAGGACTTTCAACTGACCAGCCAAGAGTTTTGTCTCAGAGTATAGCCACCTTTACAAGAAACCACATCAACATGCCAACCAGACTCCTCCAGGAGATATTTCCCACTGACTCTTTCCAAAGTCACACTGCATCTGACCTTTTCCTGGGCCAGGAGGAGAGAATTTGCCTTTCACATGCATCCCTGACGCAGCTGCCATGGAGCTGCCCTAGCACAAGCAATGGGTGTGGGAGGCAGGCAGCTCCTACCCTCCCATCACCTCACTATCAATAAACCATCCTCCACACTGAGTTGCAGGTAGGAACATGTACCCTGGATGAGTTACAGGTAGGAACATGTCCTCTGGATGAATTACAGGTAGGAACATGCTCCCTGGCTGGCTGCCTGCCTTGGTTCTGCCACTGTTGGCTGTGAGTAATTATCAGCCTGCCCTGCAGAGAGCACGAGGTGCTGTTTTTACTGGTCTAGCAAGCTGTGATTATGAAGGGACCACAATAAATGTTGAAAATAAACCCACATGGACAACCACCAAGAAAGGGAGTTCTTTGCAGCCTGAATCCAGTCAGCTTTCCATTTTCCACACTCGAGGAAATTCCCACTTCCCTTGGCAGCTACAAGTCCTTTCTGCCTCAGTGTTGTAACAGAGAGCCAGGAACGTATGCCACTCTCTATTTGCACACTCTCCAGCTCCTCCCTGACATTCACTTGCCTTCCAGACTGAAAATCACTGCCCAGGTTAGCAATCACACTGCCAACAACAAAAAGGAGAGAGAGAGGGAGAGAGGGGTGAAAAAACCAAAAAAGCCTGTGGTGGTATAAAACAGACCCTGCAGGAATGGGGCTGGATAAGAGTGATGCCTGCACTGCCAGACTGTGGTGCTAGGAGCAGGTGGGATTCCTGCATTCATCTGTGGGACCTTAGGAGATGGAGAAGATATAACTTTTACAGGGCGATATAAAGCCCCACATGCTCTGGACAATCAGGCAAATAGGAACTGGAGCCTGTGTGCTGTGCATATTCACTTTACATTACATCGGCTCCAGCAAACACAGGGCAGGCAGAAAGGAAAGCCTTAAGACTTTTTTAGGTGGGAACTGTCAGCAGTGCCAGGGAGAAGAGGGTAAGCTCCAAAGAGGTGAGGGAGGGTCAGCCTGGGTAGATTGTGCTGCAACCTGGCCCCCTTTGTGAGCACTGGCAGGAGACCCGACAGGGAGAAATTAAAGGAACTGGTTATAGAGGCTCTGAACTTATCCCTGCCCACAGCAGAGGCTGAGCACATCCAAAAAGAAACTGGGACAATTGAGCCCTTGGGGATCTAATGCTGGCAGCATTGACAAAAAGAGTAGGACTTCAGGATAATTCAGCGGGTTGTGATCTTTTACTCCACTTTTCCTTATTCTTTTGCTATTTTCATTCAGAAAAATGAATAACCTGTGAATTTTGTTCCTCCAGGAAAGTGTTCCTCTGTTTAAAAGGAAAGTTTTCAGAGATGCCTTAGTGAGTCCCATTTATTTTCACTAGGTTTTATAGTTACTCAGACAGCTATTTTAGAGAAGCTTTGCTTGGAAACCAGGGATATAGATCCAGATGAAAGTTAGGGGCCCAAAAATCTTCAGACAGGCATATTCAAAAGCCCAGCAGGGTAAAGTGCTGAACTTCCTTCTACTGGGATAAACTGTTCACCAAAGAAATTTTACCTCTCCCTTCTTTTCTTCCTAAAGGAAAACAGGGGGAGAAATTTACATTATCCTGACACAAGTGTGTTTAAACACAGTCAAAATCTTCTGCAAGTTCAACCCATGATTTCACCCAGTCCAAACCAAAATGATTGCTTCTCACTAAGCCCCTTGTCAGTACATGCAGTGTGATAAAGTATTAGCATTATCATAGAATGACAGACTAATTTAGGTTGTAAAAGACCTCTTAGATCATGAAGTCCAACCATGAACCTAGCACTGCCGAATCCAGACCTTAATTCCTTTAAAGAAACAGCCACTCTTAGCCAGTTGCCCAGGGATGCTCTCATTACATCACTACTATACAAAATAATTTCACTTAATCTGAAATGACATAAAGAGATTGTTCCTGTTGTGAGGTTGGGCTGTATTTAATGCAATATAATTAAAAATCTTTCCACATGTCCTGCATGCCTATTAAAGCACTCTAACTGTACCTGCTAGGAGAGCACTTTTGCAGAGAACTCACTTGGTATCAGCCAAGTTGTGAGGAATTGAAGCCCTTCTCTGGCCATCAGTGGGAGTAGCTGCAGTCCCAGTGATTAATGCAGCTATTAAGTTACAAAGAAAACTCTTCATCTGACTGTCCTCTGACTCAGCCAAAAACAAACTTGCTTTATCTCTCCTTCTCCAGTCCAGGCCCCCTCCCTTGCTCCTTTTCCACATCAACAAAGGAAAATGTGGGACAAGATGAAAGAGCAGGGCCAGGGCTTTCATTAGCATACCAGGACAAGGAAAAAAAGGTAAGAAGCTCAGGGAAGGACTCGGTGCCCAATTTGTGCCTTGTAACCAACGCCAAGGAGTTCTATGTGAAGCAACACGGTTGGTGTGCAGTGTTTAATGAAATTTAGTGTTGCTGCCTCCTGCCAATACCAAATGTCATCCTTCAACATGGTTCTCAGACAAGCTCTGGTTTTAATCCTGCCTTCCTTCTGATTCTAAAAACGCATGCAGTAATCAGCACAGAAAGAGAGCTCATAAACCCATCCTGCTGAATACCTCTGTTGAAAGCTTTTTATTCAAAGCTACTTTATCAAACTGCCTGTCACACGGTTTTAGCTTTATTAATGATGTCTCTTCCTAAACCTGCTTAAAATATATTTTACTATGCCATGTAAAAAGGCAGCACTGTATCAGGTTTCAGTGCATACAGAATAATTTACAGCAGCTGAAGAGTCCAAAATACATTTATAGTTCCACTATTTGTTACTTTTTATTACTGTGTACTTTCAAATGTACTGTGTATTCAACCTGAAAATACAATATAATCCAAGCAAACCATACTGATAATGAGCACTGAAGAATAGCTTTTATATCACAGAAGGATCTCAGCCAAGCTAGACATTGTCTCTTGCCTGCAAAGATTACAAGTGACACAACAGATAAAACAGAGAAGAAGGGAAAATCCACGCTTACTGCAATTCCCAGTAAGATTTTCCTAGTTAAGCTGGCCAGATAAATCTTTGCTACAAGAATATTTTCACTAGGATGGTACATTTTGGTATGGATGAACACATTCTTTTACAACTAGTCCTGACCTGCTACACTCTTGGCTGGCTCAAATAAAAGCAGTAGTATCTTCCATTTCGGGAATGGATGGGGAAGAATAGTGTCTCCAGGTGATGTCAGGAGAGTCCAGTCCTTTTTGCTACAACGCCCCAAATTGTGACTCACCCTCATAGCTGTGTGTAAAACCAATCCTTCAGGATGTTGCTTCTACGAGCCCCATCCTACTCTTACCTCCTTTTTCCCAAATGGAACAAAAAGGCAAGGGACAGAATTTCAGAATATGCTTGTGCCTGCTGAATTTGATGATTTATTTCATCCATTTACTTATTTGAAAGCCTTCTTATCTGGCTGGGGAAGATGCTGAGCAATCCCTCTCTGCGTGCTCAACTCCCACCCAGGCCCAGATGAACCACAGTGAGATCTCACATAACAACATGGGATAGTGACCATGTTTTTTCTCCCTACAAAGTTTTGCTTATCACACACCTAAGCTTCTGTCCTCTTCTGGAAAGAGGCTTCTACAGCACAAAGGGCACCCCAAACTTGCTTAAACCTTTCTACAATGCAGGAAACAGAACTATAAAATTTGTGAATAGAGAAACAAGTCCTGCAATGTCTTGCTCTTCCTGTCTGCTCTTCTCTTGCCATTGATAAGGAGCAAAATGGGCTGCTGTGACTACACAGGGCCTCATGAAAGAGCACAGGCAGGAGTGACCTACAGTGTCTCCCTCTCTCCTTACTGTCACAACTGTTGGGGGAAGCATCTAGCAGCCATCTATCTATCTATCTATCTATCTATCTATCTATCTATCTATCTATCTATCTATCTATCTATCTCCATCCATCCATCCATCCATCCATCCATCCATCCATCCATCCATCCGTATCACCTGCAAATTTTCTCACCATGCTGATGACATCCCTCCATGGCCATGCTTCTGCATTCACTTTGCCTTCCCCCAGGGGTGACATCTCTCCTAGTAATTGGTGAAAGCTCCTTGTTTTTCTGTAATTCCTTAATTACCATGGCAGTAATCTTCCAGTAACTGACTTTGCTCTTCCAGTAATTACACCATACAGGTATTTAGGGGTGTAATGGACACACAGGACAACAGATCCACCAGAGTACCTATAAAAATTGGCATTTATACTCCACCCAAATGCTGATTTCAGTAAGCACACATGTGCATTATCTCCCAGTTCAGTGAAGATTTCCACAGATGTCCCTGTGTTGCTCCTGGAGGCTCCATTTTCCCGGCAGACCAGTGGTTTGAATGCCTGACACATTTGCTGGTGCTGCATTTGACGCTGGTGAGCGTTGCTTCCTGTGACTGAAATGAAGTCAGTCCAATCAATCATTATCATTATTATTAACTAATTTCCCCTTCCCATCCCTTCCCTAGAGAGTGAACAACCAACCAGCCAAGCAGAGAGGTACCAGGCATCCTGCAGCACAGCCTCTTCCAAAAGAAACCTGACCTTTCTGTCAGACACGGAACTGCGAATGACATTTGCTTTCACACTTGCTTGAGGAATGCTCGTCTTCTCAGCGGCTGCACAATGCCCATGTGTGGAATGCAGGCTCTTCTGACACCTTCAGATTTAGCAAAGCTCAGATACACATTCATACCCAAAAAATATGCAGGAGATGTTAACCTGTTTCGTGCACCCCCCCTCTCTGCTACTCAGTTTGCAAACACACATCTCATGTTAAGTGCGTGCCCACAAAGAGTCATAATCAGGTCAGAAATATCACTGTGGCATCAGGACAGCACCCCCTGCCCTAACTTAGAATGGAAATAACTAAGAAATACATCTGTTACTTTCTTTCCAAAATGTTAACACTCTCACGCTAAGTACTACACATTTGCGTGTGTTTTTCCCTTTTAGGACACTTCCATATTTGTGCCAGCACTGCTGGATTTTGTAAACATGTTAACATTATTTGTATTATCTTCACTTCTCAGCCAGAAAAAATATCAAAAGGGATTGTTTCTGAATGGTCTAAGTAGTCAAAGCTGGATATGTCCTACATAGTAGACTCATGAGGTTTACATTAATGCATTGTGGTTGGAAGAAGGACATTTATGGCACATTTTTACACAGAACAATTTTCACTGAAAGAGATGAAAAATAGTTGTTGGGGCTTTTTGTTACAGAGACTCAAAAGTTGGAAAAATACCATCTGTTTTCATTAAAATTAAGAAACATGATATTTCCTGACCTTGTTCTTTATTGACTTTTTTCTGATGAACCTCTTTGATCTTAGTTGTTTTATACTTAATTTCAAATCAGCACAGACAAGGTCAGTACCTCTCTGCATAACAAAAATTTGAATTAATCCCTGCATTAATACCCACACTCATACTTGACAGGCCATACTTTTTTTTTTGTGACACTGTTTGTGGACTGTATCTAGTGTTGCTATCCAAGCACTAATTAAGTAACACTTTAGGGAATATTGGTAATATTCAAGCCAAATGCTTTCACATGTACCTACACGAAACACACTCTGCTGCCAGCAAACATGGTAACTAAATCTTTCTGAGGGGTGGTCAGTGTATCTCAGACAATTATGAGAAAATAAGAGAAAAGGGAGATGGGATTCCTGCTGTTTCTCAGCTTGTCCCTGTGGGGTTTCCCACAAGGCCTTGAAGGGTTGCTGCCTTCAAATCATCAAGATCAAATGCATCCAAATGAGTTTTCCCTGCTAATTCAGGCCTGAGTACTCACAAAAATGTTGGGGTTTTTAATTCCTATTTTGAAATATCTTGCACAGGCTTCAGAAGAGGCAGCCCTCTGCATGTCTTCCTGCTATCTCCCAATAATTCACTACTGAAAGGAAACCACCAGAAAAAAAAATTGGATCTCAGATGTTTCAGAAAATTAGGGTTTTCCATCTTTTATGAAAAGAATTAATGGAAGAACACTATCCAGAACGACCATAAAAATAGCCCCTTTTTTCTTCAGCTGGCTTTAATCTCTCCCTCACTTTCAGCAAGGACGACTCCCAGTGGTGGTCCCAGATCAGATGCCATAGATGAAGCAGCTGCATTTCAGAGCACAGTAAATCACTTGCAGATAGCCAAACTGGCCACAGATGCAGAGCCAACTCATCCAGCAATGTACAGGACAGTAATGCTCAGGAAGCAACTTTAGTTTCATCAACTAAGGTAGCTTGGGTGACGCCTTTGCCTGAAGCACTGCCCTGGCTTTCTGTTGCAGCCAAAAAAAAAAAGCTGCTGAGTGTGGACAAATCATGGAACAGATTAAAAAGTAGCTGAGCTGACGCATGTTCTTTGTATATCATCTTCTTTCAATGTACAATTCAATCCAAACTCCTCAGGCATCAAATGGTGGACTGGGGATGTGACTTATTTTTTCCACCATTATTAAAGAAAAATCCACAATATGGTTTTAGAAAGGATCAGCTTGAAGTGATGCATGCCCACCCAAAAGCACAGAAAGCACCTCACTCCAAATTGCATAAACATTCAAGATAACACATATTTTTTTTAAATATGCTTTTTGATATTGCTTCACAGATTGCATATGCAGAAAATGGCTCCATGTTCTGTTACAACAGACAGCTACAGCTTTGCCAATACACCTGCACAAAGCTAATGGGGAAGGTGCTTAGGTCTCCCTGGTGACAAAGCATCCTATGTGCCTCTTGCATTTCCCTGGACACAATAAGAGTACATGTGTAACACCTCAGAAACGGAAAAGTTTCTTTAATATCAAAAGTAGGGAATGGAGATATTTCACATCTTTCAGAATTTTGTGTTCTGGATGATCACAGTCATGCTACAACCTCCAAACCATCAAGAAGAAGCACTAATGATTTGCAAAGAACCTGAGGTCTGCAACTGGTTTTTAAAGTATATAAATCAGAAGGGGTGAAAAAAAAAGAATAGGACAATTGTTTTAACTCTTGGTGTTTTGCAAACATGACGAACATTTGCAAATACCACTGTAGTTCAGGGGCATGGGAGCTGCTGGAAAGACAAGCAGTACCTTTTTGAACAGTCTGAGGCATCGATCAGGACAGAGTATGGAGATTTATGTTAACAGAAGCTTCACTGTGCCATGAGTACAAGGTTTGGTCTAATCCTGCCCTCCAGCCTGCTGCAAGCTGCAGGAGAAGCACCTTGACTCCCATGGCCAGTGGGTCAGCACCACAGAAAAAACAAGTCAAAACAACTTGCAGAGCACAAATGAAAAGCAAAAGCACATTGCCAAGAGATAGATTGCTGGAACAGGGGTTGGTGCATCTCACTTCTGGAGGAACAGCCACAGCTGGTACTGAAGGACAAGAGCCAGTGAGCTGGGTGAGGCATTTGCAATTCAAAGGAGTGATGGTGCCAGAGGCAGAAATGGAAGCCCAGCAAAGCCTCTGCTCTCCCGCCCTGAGCACGACAGCAGAGGAAGGAGTTAGCACCACGTAGGTTTCGCTTTACTAAAAAGATTTTTGTTTTGTTTTGGTTTTAAATCAACGTGCCTGCACCTGTCAGGGAGAAACCATCCACTCAGTACAATCACAGAGATCTAGAGGGCAGATCCTCAAGGATCATCCATCACGCCCTGCTCTGGAGGAGTTGAAAAAGTTGTAATAAACACAATGCAAGCAAGCAAAGGCTGGAAGGAGAGATCAAAGGGTTTACCCGGCTTGCCTCGCTGTGGGAATGGGGAGTGCAGCTGCGTACATGAAAGGGTTACACCCAAAAAATGAAGACCATTGCCAAGCAGGGTGGAAAGAAAATCTGTTTACAATTGCAAAGCCTCATGCTTCCATCATCAGGTGTTACAGAGCAGGAATCGTTCCCTGCTAAATTTTCCAATTAGCTTCCTTGACTTTTTTAAGCATGTAGTTTCCTTTCTTATTACTTGTTTGGAAAATTCTTTTCTAGAGTACCGTTCCCATGCAAACCAAGATTTAAAAAAAAAAAAACAAAACAAAAAGCTCTGATGTCATTAGGATGAGCTGTAGGCCTGTTCAGACAGGATTATAATGGGAAAAAACCCCAAAATTTTCAACTCTGCTCTGATTCAGGTTCAAATCTTCATTTTCAGCTGTAACAAAAATAGTGATAACTTTCTGTGTCCTTATAGAAATGCAATTCATGGAATAATTTGAAGTTTTATCACCCTGTCCCTCAAAAAAAAAAAAAAATTAAAAAGTAAAGTAAGTTACTGTTGTTTTTTCTCTCCCAGATCAAGTGCAAGTTCAAATATGCCTTTATGTTTTCAAAGCGGTCAATTTGAAAATAAAACTTAGAAAAATTGAAAGAAAGAACATAGTAGTATTTTGAAAAACAAGAATCAGGACAGCTATTGACTCAGTGATGGACAATATTTGGAGGTCTGAGAAGCTTAAGATTGGGTCTTCAAGGAGAATGTGTTCAGTACTACGAAGATGAGTTAAAAAGAAGAAAAAGAAAGGAGCTGACAGGGAACCCTTTCAGGCTGCACGTCACTGAAGATGAGGCAGGGCCTTTGCTGACCCTTCAGGCTGTTTGCTGGGAGGGAACTCAAACTCATCCTGTTAAGAGATAAGGTTAAGAAAATCATCATCAAACAGCTGCATTGAAATGCTGCTAATAATATAGCATTCTGCTTTCCTGGGATGGTTTAAAAGCTTGCCATATTTTTATTGGACTTTCCAATGATGTCAGTTCGAGGCAGGGCTTAGACGAGTAATTGCTAAAGGGTGAGTCTAAAAAGGGTATAATTACTGAAGGGAGTGTCTGATGTGGGAAAGTGGCATTCCAGCTGGAAGGAGAGATGGGTCGGTCTCTCCTGGGTCCCAATGAACTCCCAGATGCCGCATGAGTATTCCCAGCCCCATGCAGTCAGTTCCATCCATGCAATGCTACTGACCTCAGTTATTCTTTAGCAATTACTCAGGCAGCAGCAATTTCACGTCCAGCACTGTTCACTGTCACCGTGCTGGGAATGCAAGCACATCTTGAATCCCTAAGATACGTAACCCTCAAGTTATTGCATCAGGCCAAGGTTGCAAAACAGATAATTGCTGACTTCAGTAAGGTTGCATGGGTGTAACTGAGAATAAAATTTGGCCCGTAGCATTGGGAAGGGTTTCACTCTAACGTGCAAGAGGGATGGGGAAGAATCCTCCTTTTGAAATGGAAACACTACATCCCCTGCTGTCCATCTCCTGCCCACAAAAGTTGCTCATCCTCCTCTTACAAATGAGAGGAATTCCAGGTGTCATTCTATACATCCATCCTCCTTTAAACCACTCCTTCACACTCACCTCTCCCACAAATGCTGGCAGGCTACTAAATTGGCTGGTAAATAGTTTAAATAGTCTGTACCAAAACTGCCTTGTGGCCCTGAACTGTGTAGCTGTTCCTACACCCATGCCCATTAAACCATTTCTTTCATTCAACTTTTGGGTCTTGCCACTGACAAAGCCTGAGAGCCTTCCTCTCAGACAAGGTGCCACAGTCAAACTGCCCCAAAATGTACAACCACAAGATGGTGGGATCACAGCCTCATCCAAGGCACAAGCAGTTCAATCTCCTTGTCTGGTGTAGCCTGATGAACCCTGCCAGATCCAGTAGCCTGGGAGCCACTCGGTGATGAGAGGATACGACTACCCTGGAAGTAAAACCACTCCTAACAAGCTACAGTTTTGACATGCCTGCTCTTAGCTGCCTTCCCACATGAATTTCTGTGTCTTCTTTCTGTACCACCCTTCAAATACAAAGTAAACTCCCAAAAGGAGTTTATTTTGCAGGCTTTTGCAAGAGCTGCTGTGTTGGTCTGGGAGCTTAGGTCTCTTCAATGCCCTGGTTAATATAACTCTGAGGTAACAAAAAGCTTCAGCAAAGAGCTGGACCAAGTGTGAAGGTTCTGTTATGATGCACTGGCACCTGAAAGGCTGGCATGGCTGAGAGCATAGCACATAATGATCAATGACTCCATGCATGCTGCACCTTCACATTTAAAGATTTCAGTTGTGTCATCTTATTTTTCTCCCTCACTGTTCCCTTTCCTTCAGGTACAAAACCATAGGTTCTCCTGGCTGTTCTCCCTGTACCAACTACCTTCAGGATTTTATCAAAATGCACTTCACTTTCATTTAAACCTTGCTACCAAACTGATTTAATTTCTTTCAGCTTCCATCTCTCACACTTCACCATGCCAGCCAGTACCAGTGGCAAGAGAACGTCACATCACCCAGCCTTACCAATTGTCAAAAAATTGTACTCATTAAACATCTCCCAGAGCAATACACAGAGCAATGGAAGCAGCACCAACATTGTTGAAATATTTATTTCCAGGTCACAGAACATTCTGAGTTGGAAGGGACCCACAAGGAATTGATCCCACAACCTTAGTATTATTAGCACCGTGCTCTGACCAACTGAGATAATCTGAGGTTGTTAATCCCATACAAACTGTAATCCTTTAATTCTGCACAGCACAACCCATAGGCAGCCACAGGGCACTTAATGTAATTGATGGGCTTCCTATAAAAGGGCCTGGCTGGTCACAGAAAGCCAACATCTCATTTCTATTTATTGAAATCACTTTGCAGTAGCATCTGTGGGCATTGCTACTTGTTTCCCCACATGAAAAAAAGTTATGAGAGTGTTCCTGGTTCACCTGTGGGAAAGCAAATTGTCCATAAAATAAGTCTGATGGGGATTTGCCAGCAGCTTGGGAAAGTTTTTTATTGAAATACTTGGAAAGCCAACACTGAAGGCAAGTTCAAATTGGTTCTTGATTCCTTTACGCAATAACAAATTTTGTCTGTCTTGTCTTCACTCCAAATAAATAAATAGTTTCATTACAGGCTGGAACCTGTTCAACTTTGAGGAAAGACCAGGACTGGCTTTTCTGTCCACCATATGTATAATGTAGAATGACATCTTAATGCAATCGCTTTGGATGGCTGAAAAGAGATCTTCACAAATAGAGCATTTTTCAAGGCTATAAGCAGTAATCCTTAGAAGCTCAGGGAAAGGAAAAAAACACACAATAGATTCTTCTGAACTCTTCATTTAAATGCTTTTTAAACAAACAACTTTGTAGGAATCATTCACTTTCTTCTACTCCACCAACATCAATGTGCCAGAACACCAAAAATGTGACATGATCAAGAAACCCTTTCTTCAGCTGCAAGCTTTTCAGCCTCATTTTAACTCAGGATAGAAATTCCATTTCCTTCAGTTACACCAGGAGTTGAGCCTTCAGCAGGACTGAGTCCTTGGTCTGGTCCCTTCCCATCCCCAGCAATAACTCGCAGCCTGTTCTGCACTGCCACACCTGATGTCAAGGAGGCAAGTCACTGCAAATCTGCCACCTCGGCCCCCACAGGGAGCGGCTTTTCAAACTAGTCAAAACTGCCCTGGGAAGAGTCTCCCTGCTGTTCCTTTGTTCTTCCCCATCTGTAGCTGGTGTGTAACCTGTGGTGAAGGTGAGGAGATGAGACAAGGTTGGACTGTTAAGGCAGGGGGACTTGAAAGTACCAGTTGGTCACAGCATCCAGAACAAGCAGTGGTGCAAAAGAAGCTGAAGAACCACAAAGTAACAACCCCTTCTCCTCTTCAATTGACCTTTCCCCTCTACTTTTGTCTCTCCAGACCCTTGCTCCGTCACTTGAGCTACCACGGAAGGAACGAGTGTTTCCCATACCCACTGCTGTTAGAACACAGCAAACATATGAACAGTGTGTTTCACACAGTGTGGTACCACCTCCTTACACTTCCTCGAGGGCCCAGGTATCAGTCACACCTGAGGTCTACAGTGCACAGTGGTAGCTCTCAAGTCTACATATCATCGTCTTCATAACCCAGAGACACAGTGTTCCGCAACACGTGTCCACTTAATGCTCCACTAGCTCATGCCTGACTGAGGACCACAGAATGAGAAAGCTGACAAGGAGAGAGAACAAACAATGACTTAAGTTTCTTTTCTAACAAGAAGCAAAAGCATTAGCAGGAACATCTTATATCAAGCACATAAATTAGACTTTTTCTTTTAAGCAGCAACAACAGCAAATCCTCTGCTCTCCATTTCGAGTCAGTATCAGCCTCCATCTCATCCTGACAACTCACAGCTCTCTGGGCTCTCTGCATCCCAAATGCAAACCCTGGCATGCAGACCAAAACTGCTCCTCTTACCACCTCAGAGCAAGCCTTACCCCAAATAACTCTACACACCAAACCTCACCTGAGAACTCAATCCTTACTAGATCTAGTGAGAAGCCTGCTTACCCAGCCCTCCCTGTCCAAACCTTGACTTCAACCTGCTTTGATTATTTATAGGTCAACAGCAACCTTATCAATATGACAACTTTAACTTACATACCATACAAACACCAGTCTGCACAATGAAGTCTCCAGAAGGATACTACACCTTTCCAAAATTGCTGTCCACATCCCTAACTAAAGCACTGGTGGCAAACCTGCAATATCTCCCTGCTCAGAATTCAGCATCAACATCCATTTAGACTTCATAAAGATACCCATCCTGAGTCTCATCCATCTTTCAGGCAACAGGGCTAAACAGCCAGGGCTAAAGACAGAGAGGAATGAACAGTGAATTTAATTTCTGGAGGCTGGAAGTACCACCAAACTAGGCTGATTCTGGACATTTCCAGCTTGGCAAGCTACTGGCTCCATCTGATCATGGGTGTAGATTACGGAGCGAAGGGGCTGCAGAACCAGCTTTGTTTCTTGCTTGTTTAGGTGCCAGCTGATGCTGATCATACCCCTCAGAACGATGTCTGGGAAATACGGGACTTTCCTGTTTCAGGGCAAGGCTAGAGCTGGAACTGGGGTTAACACTCAGGGCTGGAGGCACTAAAAAGCCAGATCTGCCCCCAGAACCTGATGGGTGAGGGGCTGCAGTCATCTACAGAGAATCAGCCCTGGCTGAGTCAGGGAGGAAAATGACAGCAAAGAGCGCCAGGCTCATGTTTGGGCAAAGGGTTGAGGCTCAGGTTGAGGCAAAGGATTGAAAAGAATGCTCAAGAGCAGGAATGCCAAGTAAATGCTCTGAATCTCTAGAAGATAACTGTGAATCAGGCTTTCTGTCCTCATGTCCCCATCACTGGCCTTCATGCCAGCCCTTAACCCAGTCTTAATGCCAGGAGAAGGGTCACTGTCCATCCTTCATCCTGTTCTGCAGCAGCCTGCTGCAACCATAGCCTGCTTCTTTGGAAAACAAAACAAAACAAAACAAAAAACAACAACAACAAAAAAAACCCCAAAACACCCCCCCCCCAAAAAAAACCCACAAAAACCAAACTAACTAACTAGCTAACTAAAAAGAAGAAAAAAAGAAAAAAAGAAAAAAAAAAGAAAAAAAAAAAAGAAAAAAAAAAAAAAAGAGCCTCATGGCCTTTGCTGCAGACATGGATCTTTGGGCTAGATTAGAGAGATAGCCTTAAACCTACTGCTGCAGGCTAGGTCTAGTCTTCACACTGCTGCTTAGGAGAGCTTACAGTTCCAGGCAGGCTGCAGAGGTCGCAGGCGGGTTGTTGCATGTCAGGAAGAAAGGCCAAGTTTGTTCTTATGTCAGTCCTTAGAAAATAAACAGCCATGGAGGGGAGGTGGGAAAGGGAGAAAAAAACCCAGCAGCTGTCAACAACTCAAACTGTGTTTAGGGCTAGTGATTGTGGCAAAATGATTGCTACTTCTTGCATTACGCAAAAAGATGGGTGTTTATGCCTGTGAACTTGGACAGCTGAAGAATGATATCCTTAATATTTTTTAGATTCTCAGCATGAGCCTTCATCATATGTACAGGAGGAAAGAATTTTGCTTGGTGTTTGTCATGTGCCATCTAGAACGTCTTCCTAAACCCAGCATTAATACCATTGTTGCAGGCCTGGCCTGGCCCAGAACTAATCATCCCCGTATGTCTTCAAAAAACTTTGTTGAAGAACCACAAATTCAGGAGAAAAAAAAACAAATAATGTCCAGGTGCATGTGTAACTTCATCAAAATTTATAGAAAGTTATGTAGATGATTGAAACATAATTAGCATTTTTCACATATTAAAGAAGCCTTGGCACTTTCTAGCAGTCTGAACATGAACTTACTTCTCCCTCTAGAGGACACGAAGATTAGCACAAGGAACATAAGATTGTCAAGACCAGGAAAGTAACGAGATGCTAAGGCAAAGGGTCAACATTTTTACTTTGAAAGTCTACTAGCAATTTAGAAGAACCAAAGTTACAACTGTAAAAACAATGAGTCATTAATTTATGTGTTTATTTTTACAGCAATGACCTAGAAAGTTCGAAATAAATTCAGGATTAACTTTCTGAGTTAATCTGGTATTCTGGAATCCAGCTCTCACAGCTTTTCATCATCAGCTCCTCCACTACCTGTGACCAAAATCTGCAGGATGCATTGGTCCTCAGAAAATGTCAGCCTCGCTTCTTTAGTGCTGCAAAGCGCCGCAGGTGTGACCCTTGCCTGAGCACACCAGCCAAAAGTAAGCATGAAGCCTGCCACAGCTGCTTGTGCATCGTTGCATTGTTTAATCAAAATATTTCAGCATGGAAATCAAATTCCTCTGAGCAGACATATCCTTACAAAGCTGGTTTTACTGGGTTCATCACAAGGAAACTGAATCCACAAAACTCCACCTTTCAATGCTTTTACTGCTACATATAATAAAATATATAGTGTGGAAAAAGCATCAAATTAATACCAGCCTGACACAGACCTCAGACCTGAGAGGAAGCCTAGTTCCAGGTGCTCAGAGTGCAAACCAGCCATATGGCACTGCAAAATGTCAGGGTGGTGGGGGGCTGAACCCCCACCCAAAATTCTACCACCTCATTAATGATCTTTTTTGGAACTTAACATATATTATCTAGCAGTATATCCTTCTAGGCCTCTCCCACTGAATCCCAGTGAATGACTGCAAAGACAGGACTACTTGGAAAGGCCATGGAAGATAAGATTAATTGCTTCTGTACATTTTTATCTTTGATAACAGAGCTGTAAGTATTCCCATTCTACAAACTTAAGCTTTCTAATGTCACTAAATCCTCTGCCTGCAAATTCCCAAAAATGCATTTTTCCAAGCCATCTGACCTGTGCCTGAGAATCTGATGTCTTTCACATGCTCAGCCCATTCTAAAAAATTATACCTATAAAATAATAAAAAAATAATTATCTCAGATTAGACAGTTTCAACATTGATTTCAAGCCCATTCTTACCCACACACTTGTGCAAACACCACAGGCAGCATTCTGCCACAACCCACTCACAGCCTGCCCTCTGCAGAAAGAACTTTATCCTGCCTTTTTAAAGCCAATCCTCCTTCACTACTTTAAGCCAGAAAGCAGTATCAAAGCAGTGGAAAGTTCTGCTTTTGCAGCTGTAAAAATTCCTTCTGATTGCCTGACAAAACTGGACTCCCATCCATTTTCAGAGAACACCAAAAACAAAACAATGCTTTGAAAACACACCAGACAGTTATCAAAAGCCCTGCTTGCAGAAACATTCCCAAAGCCTCAGTGACAAAGCAAGAGAGTTTATGGCATATCCTCAGTAAAGATGTTCTCATTCAAAAGGGGGAAAAATAGTAATCTGAGTGCTCCACTTTGACACTGGAACACCCAGGGAGCACTGGAGCAGAGGAGAAACATGTTTGCAGTCAACAGAAGACCCTGTGATATCTCGGTCATCTCCTGGCTCCACAGCCCACCAGCATCCCACAGCCTCCCTCTGCAAGGTCTGTTTGCTTGTGCTGTGACATGAGGTGAGCTCCACAATGGACATTCTTGCAATAGTCCAAAAGAGCCCTACTGTTGCAGCGGCCTCAGGGAGACAAAGAGTTACATTGTCCCACCCCAAACCCCTTGTGAAGGGCGGCCCAGGAGTTCTGATTGGGTTTGAGTCCCTGGGGGGTTCTCCCTTGGTGTGTTTCTAATGGTCCCTGACCCTGAACTCCACCCTCAAAGGTGTAAACCCTCGGTTCTGTCCCTCAAAAACCCCTGCTGTGCCTCTGTTCGGGGCTCTCTGTTCTGGACCTGAGTTTGTTCTCATGCTGAATAAATGGTTTCATGAACGGGAGCCCGTCTCGTTGGTGTTTCATGCTGGTCCCCAGAACCCTGCTGCTTCCCTGGACGAGATCCTGAGGTTGCAGACTGCAACACCCTACCAGCTTGTCCCCACTGTTTTTACACATAGAACTGGTATATATGGTAATACTACCCTGTCTGCACAGGTGCCAGCAGCAGGGCACAGCAAAAACACGCTGCCATGGCAAACAGAGTGGGCCAGAGTAGGATGCTTATCTCTTGGGGGAAAGTGGGGGTAACTGAGTATCTGTGCTACTTTGAAGCTTTTTCTTTAGCACAGGATATAGTCATGCCATCCCATCCTCATCCTCCCCACACCCAATCAGACTGGTGCCTTTTGGTAATTGTATGTAGCATTCTTCAACCATTCTCTTGCTTCAGGGAAGCTTCAGGAAGAAGCTTCATATCATGGCTCTGGCCCAAAAAGCTCCCCATCCACCCCATTCCTGTGGACTACCTCACTCTAGTACCTGTCAGGCCTGCAGTGGCCAGGACACGTAAACTGCACTCACAGCCCACCACTGCAACAGCCTCCCCCAGGACATGGGCACTTGCACATGGGCTTTTCTGGCTGTGCTTCACCTCAGGTCCCCTGCCAACACCCTGCCTATGTACGCCCATCCTAGAGCAAACACCTGAGGCAGGCAGCTCATGCTTTGAACAGCCTGCACAGACAGTCCTGCTGCACATCACAGTGAGCAAGGTTCCAATCCAGAATGACAGATTCAGGATCACCTTCCTGCTACAGGACAGCTAGAGCTAGGCAAACTTGATAAGGCTGTGGTACACGGCCTAGAGGGAAGAGAAGGTTATGTGGGCTGGGACATTTCCTCTTCCCTCAAGCAACCTCCTTTCTCTGAAGTGGCTCCTCAGGTAAAGGAGGTAAATACCGCCCCGTAGGACACAATCTGTCTCTGGGGCTTCCAGGCTCTTTGCCAAGAACCAGCACCTACCCCTGCTTTCAGAGCAGCCAGACCCAAAGAGAAGGTGGCTGCCTCCTGTGTCTGGCAACCCCTGATTCACAATGATCAGCCATGAACTAGTTTCCAGTTTTCATCCACTGCTGAGCTACACAAAATAAAGCACACACAGCTTGTCATGTATGCTTACCTACTTCACCAAAAACACCAAGGTCTGCCCATGCATAACTTGTTCCTGGGGAAAGGCAACAACTCGGACACAATTCCCCATTCCATCCACAACTCTTAGGTCCCACACACATTTCCTGGTGCACTATCTTCATGAATTACAGCTGCCGTGACAGATGCCCACACCACAGCCCCATCAGTCAGGGAGAATCCCCAATCCAACAGGACTTCAAGGACAAAGTGTACAAAGCTATTACTGTTTCAGTCACCTGCAGCATTGCACTGATGAACACAACCCGCCAGGCTCAGGGCAGCCATCACTGAGGCCACCTCTGCCTGAATACATCTGTACACAAGCAGGAAACAGTGTCCCTGCTTCTGGCAGCATCGAAGCCCTTGGAGTTATGAGAAAGAGTCACCACCAATTCTCCCTCAACTCTGGATATTGGTCTTGCTTCCTTCACTACCAAGTTAGAGTCTGGCCCCTCTCTTGCGCCTGATGTAATGCCAATTTCCAAAATGCACCTATTTGATCTGCGTCCCAACAAACATCTCCATTTGCTGAGAAAATACCAGTCTTGCTTGCTTCAGTAACACTGTCTACATTCACATGAGTACTCTATGTGAGTGTCAGCAATCCCTGCGTGGACAGAGAAAGGGAGCAGAGAGAGAGAAAGATTTGGAAGCCCTGATCGGTTCGTCTCTTACTAGATTTCTAGCCAAAGGCACAATGACTGCAGGGTTATCGGGGGGACTGTGAGAGCCTGCAGAGCTCAGTTTGCTTCCATACTGAAAAGAAGGCATGGGGAGAAAGAACACAGGAACAAATCATTGTGAGTTTAGCAAAAAGTCAAACCTGCACAGGTAATGAATTTTTGCAGGCACAAATGTTAGATTCATTCTTTCCCATCAAGAAACATGTGACACACTCTGTTCAAACAATTATACCATGTTATTAACAAAACCACCCTCACAGTTTATACTGTGTAAGTATATAAATAAAGGATCTTTAATTTTTTTAATAAAGAAAAAATGATGGTCTGACTAATCCACAACACATCATCCCTTTCTCTGAGCCAAAGCTGATTTTATTTGCCTTTCTTCATTTTTGCAGTCTTTTCTTTCCTCTTCTTCACATGCTTTGGGATTTTGGTTTTTCTCTTTTCTCTTTGGGCTTCTTTAACCATCTTTTTCCTTTCCTGTAAGGGAACAAACAAAATTCATTTAAAGCAGAATGGAATGAAGAATTTTAAGCAAGTCAATCATTACATTAACAAGTTAATTAACACATGACATAAAAATAATGTTATCAAGATAAAGAAATTTTAAAAATCAATAGGAATGGTGAGGGGAAAAGAAAAAGGAAATACAGGTTAGGGGTGGAGCCCAGACCTGCACACTGGTAATGACAAGGCAAAATTCAAACTAGTTAGAACCTGAGTTTCATGCAACCTTTGAAGAAAGAGAACAAGAGGCACTCTTAACTCATGCTATTTACACCTAAGATTACGACAGATTGTCTGGTCTACATTTTCTGCTACCCACAGGGCTACTACAGTATGTGTTTCTATGTGTCATGCAAAAATATTGATACAGTAAGCGCTGATAACTCAGAGCAAGCTGATCATCAGCAGGACCAGCAGGAAAGAATGCCATACTACTGCAACACACTGCAAACCTGTGCCAGACTCAGAAGGGACAAGACTCAAACAGAAAACAAAAAGTCAGCAAAGTGGAAGGGTCAGGTAGAAGTAATTGCTGCTAATCCGTTGTTCAACCTACAGCTAAACACACAGGTTACAAAAAAACCCACATCTCACACAAAAGGAAGTCCAAATGAAAATCTATCAATTAGGAAGAGAAGTGGCCAAGACTTCCCTGCATCACATCTGAAAGGCAGCAGCTCTAGACTGGCAGTGTGTAGTAGAATGCTATTTTTTATTTGATAGATATGAAATAGCTTACCTTTTCTAGGAAGAAAAACCTAAAATGCAATGTTCCAAATCTTGAACCCCTTAAGCCTGCAAATCTCACCCTTCTTTTTGCACAGCACCTAAAAGGCTGCCGAAAGGCTCTCACTCATGAGTGACACTCTGCAGGAAACCCTCACCAAAACTGAGCATACTGTTGCACAGTTTAGAAAATGAAACCTCAAAAAAACCCTAAACCCCAGATGTTAACCATAATCCCTTTGCTGGACTGCATTACATCTCTTGCCCACAGCAAAGCTAGCCAAGCCTGCACTAATGGTACTGCAAAAGCCACTGTGGTACAAACACTGTCACCAGATCTCCAGTTCTACAGATCAAGTGGTCTCAGCTGTCTGGGCATAAGGTTGATTAGGGATCACAGCCACAAACCTGAACACCAAAGCCTGGAAGAGTAGCCAGAGGGACTGAAAAGCTGCCCAGGCTTTTACTTTGTGTAGCCCTGTAATTCCCTGTAGAGATCTTTCTTCTAGCTTTGCCTAAGCTACAGAGAGCTGTGTTCCACACTGCTCTACATAAAACCACCTTTAATCAAGCATCCCCAATGAAATTCAGTGCCTCTGTTCTTGCTCTCCACAACAGGAAAGCTCCACAACTTGCTTCAGACGAGAAGAAGAATCACTAAGTTTGGATTTTTTTTGTGTCATATGGCCTTAACTACAACAGTCATATAAACAAAGGTGGGAAAAAATAAACAATTCCCAGCCAGCTGACCTTTTTGTCCATGCAAACTTCAGCAGGTTTATCTTTGGGATGTACATATTCTTTACAGCCTGAATCAGAGTCCTCTGAGATGCCACCATCATCATCATAATCATCATCAGAGTCTGTTTCTGAATTGTCTGCCTCTTCAAGAAGTGCAGGAATCTGCAAGATTTATCAAGAATTATATCAAATCAAAAACAAGAAACCTAATGACACCATACACATGCATATATATACACACAATGTACATATATATATTCACAACAAAGAAAACAGAATCTACTGGAAAGAAACCCTTGAGCAATCTGATGTTATCTCCCTTACCACCGCCCTCACTGAGTCTCAAGATAAAGAATGAAAAGTAGGTTAAGCCAAACTAAGAACAAGGAACCTAAAATGTACAACACAGATTCTTTTAGGTCAGAGCTCAAAGCACAGCTGCTATTTGCACTCCAAAACTAATTTCCCTAAGTTAAACAGCAATTTGCTAACATATGTGGAACCCTATTTTTAATTATCTTTGGATCATGCCCAAATCTACCTTGGGGGCACTGTATGTATTGTATATTGCAAACACAAATATCTGCACTGGAACACTCACTTATTCTTAAACAAGCCTGGAGACTGTGCTACAGCCTGATCCCATCCATATTTATATTTCAATTTTAAATCAAGACTCTGCACCACTGCTAGAGAGCAAAGTAAGGAGGGGGAATCCACACAGGGCTTCTGCCTTGAATGACATGGCTCCAAGTGATCTGTATCCAACTTCTCATCCAATGCAGTTTACAGAAGTGTCACTGTCAAGTATTTCTAATACAGTAAGACATTATATTTTATGCCTTATACTGGAGGACTGTTCTTTATGCAATATTACAGCAAAGATACCCTGAACATATCAAAACTTGCAGTCATGCAACAGTTTAAATCAATTATCTTTTCCATCATCAGAAAACACTTTCCCTCATCTTCATCTTAACTTTAGAGATCATGGCCATAGCAACAATTGTAATTTCATTCTCAAGCAACCCAGCACCAGACACAGTGCAGGGAAGCAAATTCTGTGTTGTGCAGACACACTGCCATGACAGATCCATCCTGGACACAAATGGTGACTCTGCACACAAGAGGCCTCTTTCATGGTGCCAGCTGCAGGACCAGGCATTTTCTGAACTACCTGTAAGCACTTTTCTGAAAATGGCTAAAATGAAGGATTTCAAAAAGACCTTCTCACCTTCTGAACACCGGACAAATCCTTCTTCAGTCCTGTCACAGTCTGGTAGAGAATCTGCTCCAAGGGAGAGAAGAATAAATTACATTATCAAATTATGTCTCAATTCTTTGTGCCCAGAGAAAATTTCTATCTAAAGATAACTTTAAAGAAATAAAAAACAGGATAAAATCCACAATGTTAGCATTAAATACTAACCAGACCATTTTAAAGCATAATATAGATTTAGTACTCCACACCTTCGTACCAAAGCTTCTGTTTCTGTTTGTTGCTAACAGTTACCAGTAAGAATTCATATTCCCTCTCTCTTTTTTGCAGGGCCTCAGCATGTCTACTCACATTATCTTGCTGAATATTCAATGCCATATCCTCTTCTTTCAACTTCATCATTATGTCCACATCCCTCTCATAATTTTTAACTTCAGTCAGAGTTCGAGGTATGTAGGCCTTCTTAAATACCTAACACAGTGAAAGGAAACACAGACTTACTAACTTACATATAGTGTCACGATGTTTTTCTCTCCTAATTAGGCATCCTTAGGAGAATAATCACAATCAGAGAAACAACAAAAAACTCATCCATTACCATTCAAACTACAGAGTTGGTTTTTGTTTGGTTATTTTTTGTATGAGTAGACTTAACGTGCAACCTGGACATTATTGACAGATCACAACTAATAAGGTTCCTTCCTTAGCATGACCCACACCAGCCTACTTACAAAGTTCTCCAACCATCTCTTAGCCTGTTTGAGACCTAAGGTTTTGTATCTTAAGAATTTTTGTAATGTTTTTATTGTAATGTTCACAATGCCTTCAGGAGGCATCTCCATTGAAATGCACTGCTAGAACTTAATCTCTTTATATAACAATACCTGCTTCAACCTACAGTCCAACTCAAAAATGGTACTTGCAGCAGTACAGTACAATAAAAACTATCTGCAGTATTTATCAAAAACATACTTAAAATCTGTCACATTTCCAGCAGTCTTTCACCAAGCTTATGACCCAACCAGCTCAGAGATGTGTTTTGCTTCTGTTTCATGGTATCAGTTCAATCCCAGCACAGATTCAGTACACTTCATGATCATCACTGCTCACCTGAGAGCTGTGCACAAAGGACAGGCCCCCACTTCCACAGAGCTGCCCTTACTCAGCTCTACTCTTTTGCAAGGGAAGTGGCACAAATTAGCCATGGTCACATGGAAAGTCTAAGAGAAATTAACTGAATGTAGATGTATGAAACCACCTCTCTTACAGGTCAGTACCTCATATAAGGAGTGACTCGCTTGCAGGAGATGGGCTTGCTACCAAACACTAGAATCTGACTCTACAGCTCAGTAGTTTTATGCTGAAGCTACACTGGGAAACAAAAATCATCTTGGCAAAGCCTGAAGCAGTTAGTGAAACCTGCTGAGCTCCAAGACAAAATAAGTCTTGAATAAATCAAGTAGCATTGATTTATAAAGTGCAGGGAACTTTATAACACACAGATAAGAGGTTTTAGTTGGTTGTTGGTTTTGTTTTTTTTTAAACTCTTCTGAAACAGCTAGTTAAGACTAAGATAGAAATGGTTCTATATTTACATCAAGCATTTCCAGAACATTAACAGCTTTCTGTAATTGAGATGACTTCACTTAGTGTAAAAGCAGTGGAAGAACTGAATTAGACTGGGAGTGGAGCTAGATGGGCAATCTGGCCAATGCACATATCCAAATAGCCTGCTTCTGTATCACTGGTCCAAAACCACTGGCATAATCATATCTCTCCACTCAGGATTTTTGTTAACTAGACCTGAACTGGAAGTTACATCAAGGCATCTAGATGTGAGCAAACAAACATGTTTAGGAAATAGAATATTTGCCTTCTAACAGCTTATTGCTGTCAGCTTTTACACATGGCATCCCTTAATACTTCACATCTCAACTAGGTCAAGACATCTCAGTATTGCAAACAATGTTTTGTTTATCATCAACTGTATGTTCTTCCAAAGAAAACAGAACATTTTTCAGTGTTCAGAAGAGGTAAGATTAATATTAATTTCATTGCAGGAACAGAAATCCTTACTTCCTCATCCACTTTATCTTGACTGGATCTTTCCTCCTCTGTTCTTTTCGATGCTATTTCCATTGCCTAAAGAAATACAAAACATTACGAAAGTTATCATTCTTTAGACTCGCAGCACTAAGCCTTTAGAATCACACCCAACTATTCCCATCTGCGTTTCTCCCTGCACTCCACCGTCACTCACAGGCACTCCAGCTTTCCCTATGGGAATGCCTTCAGCGACACCTAATGGTGACCAGCACTGCTGCGAAGCACACTGACAGCTGCAGATCAGGCTCTCGTAACAGAGGGAAAAACACACCTGCTGCTCCACATAAGCACGGTAATATTTCTGCAGAGCTCCTCCTTGCCAGAAAGAAAGAGCTAACTTAAAACAACCTGGTTCTTATAGCATCTCAAACAAACATTTGAGTCTTCATGATTAGACAGACTTTCTGAGTAAGCATGCAATCAAAGTAGTTTCACCCTGCAATGGTATAAATGGAAAAAGACCTATATGCATTTTTGAAGCACTAGCACAACAATGTAATGTGCTGGCTTCCTTCTAGTAGGATGCAGAATAAATGAAATGATGGAACTTGAACGAGATCTGATTTTACTGTCCTCTCACTCAGGAACAAGGCCATGAGGTCTTACCTTAGACAGGTAGTCATCAATGTTCTCACTTGTGATAGAAGGATCGGTAATAAATTCAAACAGCTCCCTTACTGTCATCACTGCAACATTGTGCTTCTGGAAAAAGTCTGCCAGAAAACAGTGGAAAGACAAAGCCCATAAGTAATTCCATGTAACATACACAGCTTGTATGCTAAAGTGACAATTCTAGCAAGCCAACAACTCTGATGACTTAGGAAAGTCTTAGCAGCACGTTCTACATCATATGGAGTTTAGTTACCAGATGATTCTTGGCCATCTGAAACAAAACTGTTCATCTCCCAGATACAACAAATACTAAAAGGATAAAAACTGCATAAATACAAAAGCCAAATCAATTCCACCAGGATCCCAATGGAGTACGGGTTAAGAAGTAAAGAATTCAAGACAGGTGTAGTATTTGCAAGGACTAAAATTTAAAATAATGTATTTCAAATAAGGAATGGAGAACTCAAACTTTTACCAGAGAGAAACAAGTTGTCACTGAAATACAGCACAGCCTAATTATGATCCACCCAAAGGGGAAGACATATTGATGTCCTAGAATCTTCCTCACTACTACTCTCAGAATTGATTTCTTAAATCAATTATGACCAAATTCGTGGGCTGCATTTCTGTTCTGAAAAGCAGCAGCAAGTGACACTGAGGATACTGTTAAATAAGTATTTCCTACTAAAATTCCCAGGGGATCTCTAACTGTGATAAATTAATCATAGAGTAAAAATTACTTCATTTTGGGGCAGCTCTGTGTGCCCACAGAACCACATATCTCTGCAAAGATCACACCTAGGGCAGAACCAGGTGTTTCGAAGAGCCCCTGTAGAAAGTTTAGACAGAGAAAGCTGCAGACAGAGAACAAGCAAAACAACACCAAAACCACCGCAACTCACTGGGACACTAGAATATCTAGGGAGAGTAAGCCAAAAAACATGAATAAAGAGCAAGGGTGCAACTAGCTGAGCCAGAAGGGAGTTACCAGAAATGCATGAACTGAAAAGGAATAAGGAAAAAGTAGCAAAGTAGCGCTGGATATCCACAGACATACAGCATGCACACAGTTCTTTCCTAATTATACGTCAGACTTTCAAGAGTCTCTGTAAAATAAGAAAAAAGGCAATCTGAAAAGAAAGGGGGGACAAAAGCAGCCTATAATGAGAGATTTTTTTGTCCTCAGGGACACACCCTACCAGGAGGTGTGTATCTGTTACACAACATGTATATTCACACATGAAGACCAAATTCTCAAGAGAAAAACAAACTTAACTTATCAAAATACTATGACAAGTGATATCTCTAATTAATTACTCTGTGCCTCAATCCTCTCAGGTGCCCTTAAGTGCAGGGAACTTTGTAATGCACAGAAATGTCCTGCCAGCTGAGGAATTCCAGATGTGGATTCAGCTCACAGAAGGCAACACATCAGTATGTCTGCACAGTATTTTAAGTAAGGTAAGTTAAGATTGGGGTGAGCACTGCTGTAGCCTGGGAGTGATCTTAGATCTGTCCTAAGTCTGAGATTCAGCCATGTGACTCATTTCAGACAGAAGATTTCTAGCAAAATAGGCTGCACTACTCTGAACTCAGCAGAGTACACTGCTCCCTGAGGAAGTCACGAAACCATAGAAGAGGCAGTATTTTAATGGAATTTTGACAGCTTCTACAGTCAGTTACACCTGAAAGAACATAAGGTGAACTGAGTCCATCCTGCTCAACAGACCAGCTATCAGAACTTGAAGTGCAGCCCCCTCACCGTTAACGTTGGCACAATCCTTGCGCAGGAACTCCAGCGCATGCGGGTGGTCGTGCTCCACGGACTGAGACACGTCAATGATGTACACATCCCCTCCGTGGTACCTGCAAGGAAAGCCCACACAGAGCTGCACCAACTCCACCAGACTACTGAGGGGCAGCAAAAAAATATCTTAACTTCTTTCTCCAGCATACACCTTGCATTGCAGGGCCAAGGTGGCTTTTTTCAG
The DNA here is from genome assembly GCF_030490865.1 of Poecile atricapillus. Taxonomy (NCBI): domain Eukaryota; kingdom Metazoa; phylum Chordata; class Aves; order Passeriformes; family Paridae; genus Poecile; species Poecile atricapillus. The sequence goes on from NC_081250.1 coordinate 66,442,351, forward strand.
GCAATTCCTTCACTCCTCTACACAAGCTGTATAATTAAACTTTTTAAAAAAACAGTCTGCTCTTGAACAGAAAAGCAAAGAGGTGCATGAAAAAGAAAAAAAAAAACAAGAAACAAGTTATAAAAATAAAGCAGTCAAATGATACCTTAGTAATATAAAATGCCTTATATAAAAATTACGCCATACTAATTTTTGCCTAAGTTGACGGGGTTTTTTTCTGGTTGTGGGGGGGTTTTGTGAGGTGATTTTGTTGTGATTTTTTCTTTCTTATTTTATGAGGTTTTTTGTTTGTTTGCCTGCTGGCTTTTTTTAACAGAGAAAGCTCAGATCTGGGTTAAAAGATACATAATTAATTAGATAAATTACAAAACCCCGTAACGATAAGTACCCCACCCTCGCTGAAGGGTACATCAGTACTCTGACACAGAGGTTGCCAATGCATACATTTTAGATGTCACAACTCAGAGCAAGGATTAAAAACATACAGCATATTAAATTCACTGAGATCTGCGTGAACAAGTCTGGCATCTTGGTACATTCTTCTCATATACTGGATGATCTGTAGGTACAGCTCCCGGACTTTGGAGTCAGACAACTGAGCATTCTTCAGCAGAGGAGCAGGCCTTGAAATTACAAAAAAAAGTAAGAGAAATTAAATCCTTTTTCCTTCTTCACACCAGCTGCAAATGCTTTAATTGCTGTGCCTGATCTTTTCACTCCCTGAGTGTTTCAAGCAAGTCAGGATGAGCAACCATGTGCAAGGAGCCAGCAGGAAGGGCAGCAAAACTTTACTACAAACTTGACAAAGATTCTGGAGCTCTATTTCCAACAGGACCTAATTTGGACCATGCTAAATTTATGTCAGTAACTACAAAACAATAAACTATCTTCATGCATGATTAGCAAGCCTTTCCGGCATTAATCTCTGGTTAAGCCACTTTATGAATTAATTTTGCACACACATGAAGCTTCAGAATCACACAGATTGCCTGCAGTAGTAGCTGACAAATGTCTGGGACCATTCCTCAAATCACACATGCACATATTAACTTTACAGGCTTAGAAGTATCTGTAGGCAAATTTAGAGGGTTGGTTTGTTTGGTTTTAATAAACTTTTGGGAAAAGCTATTAGTAAATTAAAAAAACACAAACAAACAAAAAAAATTATTTTCTAAAGATACTTACCTATCACCTTTACCAATAAAGCCCATGACAAGCACATGACTCCTTAGCATAATTGGCTCTGGGCAAGGTATCTAAGCTGTATTCAACCTGAAACACAGGAAGAAAGCCACAAAAAAAAAAAAAAAACCAAACTCTATTTGCTTTGCACTAGTGCATAAAGGACCTCTGCAGCTTTGAACGTAACACACAGTGAGAGCTCAGGAAACTCTCCCTTGTGAAGAACTAGGAAATGCACACAAAAAGCCACAACCATTTTGACCCTTTTCTAAGCATTCCTGTGTCAAAAAATCTTTAGACAGTTCAGGTTAATCCTAGATTAACCTATATCACACAGCGTGCTGCTGCTCAGCAGCAGCTATTTCTAGCTTTTCCTTGCTGTTCAGTCATGTCAGACAGAGCTCAGACACTGAAGAGCTTAGTGCATTAGCAGGAAAACAAAAGAAGATCTTTATTCTTCCCTCCCCTTTTCTCTCCCACAAGGAAGCTTAAGACACTTTCCTGAACACTCCAGAGACACTACAGGGTAGTGGTAGCCACAGTCTAGCAAAAAGAAAGCACCTCCTATAAACTTAAAAGTTTCGGTAACCTCTGCACGATTAAATAAAAACTGGGAAAATCACCTTATTAAATTCCTCATTTCTTTTTCAGCCCACGTCTTCACCATTTTTCTTGGGTTGCCTTTGCAGTATCCATGACGAAATCTTCAAATAAAAAAATAAAAGACAACAGGGACTCTTAGTCTATCAACACAGCATGAGTACCAGTGATTTTAACACCTTTCAAAACAATCCCTCTTCCCCAGTAAAACCAGGCAGAAGTCAAACTCACCTGAATTCACCACTCACATACTTATCCCGATCTTTAAACATGAGAATAGAGGTTTTGTAAATCTTTATTGCTCTGCTCTCTCCATTTGCAGTACTGGCATGATATACATTTGCCTATCAGATTAAAAAGGGAAGGAACAACATTAAAGAAAAGCTCTTTAAAGCAACCTAATCTTCTCTCTTCTTCTCATTCTGACACCTGGAAAAGAGTTGATCTCACCCCAGCCCCCATGTGGCACCCAGCTGATGGAGACTGCACACAAGGGCAATCCTTTTTCCACGAAAGGCAGCTTACAGGAAGTACATAAAATGGGGCAGGGACGCAACAATGCCCGCAGAATAAAATCAACACTGCACAAGAAAACTGCCTCATCCACACTTGGGAGACTGAAACAAGCCCTTGTGTGAAGGGTTAACTTGAGTCTGTGCACTGTTCAGGCCCTAAGGCATGGCCCAAATGTCTCATGTTTACACCTCTACACAGAGCAGAAGTATGTCTTTAATAGGAATTATCTGGGTTTCTATGGGGTTTTTTTTTGGCACTATTTAATATTGTGGGTATACATAACTTTGCCAAAACTTTATGTAGAAAAATGCAATTAACAACATCCATAAATTCAAGATAATATTAAAGTATTCTTACAAATCTTTCATACTTGGGAAAATTGGTTCCCTTTAACATAAACAATTTTTTTTCTTAAAATAATTACTTATCTATCAAGCAACACAAAAAATGTAGAACTAAGCCAAATTATTTCAATACATTTTCTGAGCATCATAAACTTCCACCCAGCTTACTGAAAAAAAAAAAAAGCCTACTACATTATTTGCAATACAACTTACTTCTTTCCCTGTGCTGATGCAGCCATTGATTTCTGATATGATACCTCTAGAGAGCATCTTGAACAGAATGATTCGGGTCCTTGGGTCCAACACCTCAAATTTAATACAGATAAGTCACCAGAGAAAAAAAAACCAAACAATAGTGTCCAGTCTTACTCTCATATTAAAGGACCCTTGGCATCAGACTGTTCTCAAGGGTCAAAAAATAATCTGAACAGCAACCACTCAGAATTTTGCCATGAATCTAGGATGATATTTCACTTTTCCTTCAAAAATTTTTTTTCTTTTTTTTAAATTAAGAAAATGTCTTCGAGCTAACTCTAGAAGAGACAAAAAAATAATGTCCCACCCACAGCTGCATTAAATGTTTTAAAGGAAGATTTTTCTTGGGATACCAATACCATGACTGAAATAGAACAGCCATGTGGGTTCAGGCCAGTAATAATTCAGTCTTACTAAAGAAGGAAAAAAGAAAAAAGGCAAACTCAGCATTTTTTTTCTTCTTCTTTGGAATTTAATAAAAGCTGAAGATGAAATTCTGCATTACACATATGAACAAGGCACAATTTTTTGTTAAGCACAAAAATGAACTCTAAAATGTTTATGGAACCAAAGTTAACCTTCATATGAGGGAGGGAGACAGGAGAGACAAGGAAGGAGACAGGAGGGAGAAGGGGAGGGAGAAGGGGAGGGAGAAGGGGAGGGAGAAGGGGAGGGAGAAGGGGAGGGAGAAGGGGAGGGAGAAGGGGAGGGAGAAGGGGAGGGAGAAGGGGAGGGAGGAGGGAGAAGGGGAGGGAGAAGGGGAGGGAGAAGGGGAGGGAGGGAGAGAGGGAGAGAGGGAGAAAGAGAGAGAAAGAGAGAGAAAGAGAGAGAAAGAGAGAGAA